>NC_036872.1:37985442-38013757 GCF_002910315.2 Salvelinus sp. IW2-2015
AGGCAGATTTTCTGCTCTTGCCCCTGCTCCTGCCACACCCAGATGCAAATCCACAGACGCCCGCAAAAAACCCGAGGAGGAGAAGGAAGAAGAGTTGGAGGTGGAAAAGGTAGAGGAGGAAAAGATGGAGGCGGTGGCTGAACCTATTCAGGAAGCTTTGGAAGTAGTGGATGAAGCAGCAGCTGCAACAGTGAAGAGTGTGGGGGAAGAAAGGGTGGCAGAGGAACCAATAACTGAGGAGGAGGGAAAGGTGGAGGAAGAGAAGGAAGCGGAAACTGAAGCTGCAGCTGAAACTGTACCAGTGGAAGAGGAGAGTGTTRCAGAAGAAAAAGTGGTGGAGGGAGAAACAATTCAGGAAGAGGGAAAGGTAGAGGAAGAAAAGGTAATTGCAGAAACTATTACAACACAGACACTCAAGCTTCAGAAAGCCACTGTGGTGCTGGTGGACTTGAAAAAAATCTTGCAACCACAAGTGGGGGTTGAAAATGTGGCCTCGGAGGGGGGGGCTCCGAAGGTTGTGGCAGGAACTGATGAAGACAAAGTTGAGGAACCTGCTGTGGAAGTGGAGATCTCGCCACCTGAGGATGAAGAGGAGGCTCCAGTTGTARAAACAAGAGTTTTGAGGAGAGGAAGAAAAAGTATTCCAGCTACTCCGMCTCCAAAGCGCAAGTCCAAAAGAAGAGGCAAACAGCATGAGGAAGAGGAGAATGTGGAGGAGCCAGAGAAAAAAGAGGCAGCTGAGGAAGACGAAGAAGAGGCTCCAGTAGTGGAAGCCAGAGTTCTGAGGAGAGGTAGGAAATCTGCTTCTGCTCCTGCCACACCTCGATGCAAATCCACACATGCCACTAAAGAACCTGAAGAGGAGGAGTTGGCTGAAWCTGTTCGGGAATCTTTGGATGAARAAGAGGAAGTAAAACCAGTGGAGGAGGAAAGGGCAGAGGAGAAAGCCACACTAATGGATGAAGAGGACATGGTGGAGGAAGCTGCAACAGTGGAGAGTGCGGAGGAAGAAAGGGTGGCAGCGGAAGCCACAACTGAGGAAGACGGAAAGGTAGAGGAAGAGAAGGCAGAGGAAGCTGAAGCTGCACCTGAAGCTGCAACAGTGGAGGAGGAGGAGAGTGTTGCAGAAGAAAATGTGGATGAAGAAGCAACAACTGAGGAAGAGGAAAAAGTAGAGGAAGAGAAGGAAGCGGAGAGAGTGGAAGAAGAAAATATTGAGGGATCTGCAGTGGAAACTATTAGTGTGGAAGAAAAGATGGAGGAGGAAGTAGCAACCACAGTGGAAGAAAAGGAAGAGGAAGAAGAGAAGAAAGAGGAAACAGTTATTGAACTGGCTTTAGAAAAACTAGCTGAGGAAGTTGCTGTGGTAGAAGAGGCAGATAAAGTGGAGGAGAAAGAGGGAGCAAAGCCAGTTGAGGAAGAGAAGAAGACTTCACCACCTGAGGCGGAAGAGCAAGCTCCAGTAGAGGAGGAAGAGGATGCTCCAGTTGTAGAAACAAGAGTTTTGAGGAGAGGAAGAAAAAGTATTCCAGCTACTCCGACTCCAAAGCGCAAGTCCACTAGAAGAGACAAACAAGCAGAGGAGAAAAACCCAGCTGTGGAAGAAAAGGAACCAGTAGTGGAAACCAGAGCTCTGAGGAGAGGAAGCAGAGGCAGATTTTCTGCTCCTGTCCCTGCCACACATGGACGCAAATCCACAAGAGCCCGCAAACAACCTGAGGAGGAGAATGATGAGGAGGTGGAGGCAGAATTTGTAAATGAGCAAAAGGTGGAGGAGGTGGTTGCACCTGTTCTGGAAGCTGTGAAGGAAATATTGGAGGAAGAAAAAACAGTGGACGAAGCAGAAGCTGAAACTGCACCAGCGGAAGAGGAGAGTGTTGCTGAACAAAAGGTGGTGGAGGGACAAACAACTCAGGAAGAGAAGACTGCTACTGTGAAAGAAAAGGTGGAAGAAAAAATACCTGAAAAGGTTGAAGAAGAGAAGGAAGCTGAAGCTAGCTGGAAACTTGCCACAATAGAAAGGAGCGTGTTGCAGAAGAAAAGGTGGAGGAAAAAGCAAAACCCACAGAGAAGAAAAGGTGGAAAAAGCAACAACTGAGGAAGAGGAAAGAGTTGAGGAAGATAAGAAGAGGTGGAAGCAGAAGAGGAAGAAATTGGTGAAATGGATGTAGAAAAACTAGCAGATGTAGGTGAAGAGGCAGAACAAGTGGAGGAGGTAACAGCAGTGGAAAGTGTTGCAGATGAAGTGGTAGAAAAGCCAGTTGAGGAACCTGCTGAGGAAGAAGAGAAGACCTCACCACCTGAGGAAGAAGAGAAGACCTCACCACCTGAGGAAGAAGAGAAGACCTCACCACCTGAGGAAGAAGAGAAGGCTCCAGTTGTAGAAACAAGAGTCCTGAGGAGAGGAAGAAAAACTGTTCAAGTTTCTCCTCCAAAACTTAAGTCCACAAAAAGAGGCAAACAAGTCCAGGAAGAGGAAAACATGGAGGAGCCAGAGGATGAAGAAGCACCAGTAGTGGAAACCAGAGTTATGAGAAAAGGAAAGAAATCTGTCCCTGCTCCTGCCCCTGCCCAACCTGGACGGAAATCCAAACGAGCACGCAAAGAACCTGAAGAAGAGAAAGAGGAGAATGAGGAGGGAAAGGTAGACGATGCGGCTGAACAGTGGAGAGTGTGGAGGAGAAAAAGGTGGAGGAGGCCGCGGCTGCAACAGTGGAGAGTGTGGAGGAAGAAAAGGTGGAGGAGGCTGCGGCTGCAACAGTGGAGAGTGTGGAGGAAGAAAAGGTGGAGGAAGTGAATGAATTGGAGGCAGAAGAAAAGGTTGAAGAGGAAACAAAAAGCTGTGGAGAAGCAACAACTGAGGAAGAAGAAAAGGTGGAAGAAGCAAGAACTGAGGAAGAGAAAAAGGTGGAAGAAGCAACAACTGAGGAAGAAGAAAAGGTGGAAGAAGCAACAACTGAGGAAGAAGAAAAGGTGGAAGAAGCAACAACTGCGGGGGCTGTGGTAGAGGAGGCTGAAAAAGTGGAGGTGGCGGCAACAGTGATGGAAAGTGTTGCAGTAGAAGAGCCAGTTGAGGAAGCGAAGACCTCACAACCTGAGGAAGAAGCAGAGACTCCTGTTGTAGAAATAAGGGTCCTGAGGCGAGGGGAAAAAATAACTCCTGTTAATCCTCCAAAACGTAGGTTCACACCAAGAGGCAAGCAAGCCGAGGAAAAGGAGAAGGAGGAAGAAAAAGTAGAGGAGGTGGCTGAACATGTGCCGGAAGTTGTGGAGGAAAAGGAGGTGGCAGCTGAGGAAGATGAGGCACCATTAGTGGAAGCCAAAGTTCTGAGGAGAGGAAGGAGATCTGCCCCTGCCACACCAAGACGCAAATCCAAACGAGCCCGCAAAGAACCTGAAGAAGAGGAAAACGAGGAGGAAAATGTAGAGGAGGAAAACGCAGTGGAGGAGAAAATGGTGGTTGAGGAGAATAAGATGGAGGAGGGAGAGGAAAAGGTTGAAGAGCCAGCAGAGAGTGCTGCTTCAGAGACGAATGAGGAAGAAGCCATCGCACAGCAGTCAGAGGAGGTGGCAGAGCAAACAGAGTGGAAGGAAGAAGTAAAGATCACTGCTGAAACAGAAGAAGAAAAGGTAGCTGATAAAGAAACAGCTAAAGCGGTAGAGAAGAAGGAAGGAGACACCACCAATGTGGAAAAAAATACTGACAAGGCAACAGTAACTTCTGCTTCTCAAGATGAAGTAGCTGGTAATGCTTCAGAGGAAGAGAAGGGAGAAACTCCAGCGGTTGAAGCGGAAGAGGCAGAGAAAACAGAAGAAACGACAGAGGAAGTAGAAGACAAAGTCCAGGACAAAGCTGTTGAGGAAGAGGGTGAGAATGCCACAACAACAACAAGCCAAGAGGAAGTGGTAGCAGAGAGCCTTGAGGAAGTTGTGGAAGTTCCTCCAGTTGTGGAAACTAGAGCAACGAGGAGCAGGACAAAAACAGTTGCACCAGCCACACCCAAACGAAAGTCCTTACGAAGCAAGTCTTCTGTGGATTATAAGGAACAAGATGCAGAGGAGGAGGAAACAGGAAATGAACCCACAGTGGAAGAAGGGGAGGATAATGTAGAGGCAGAAGAGGCGAGTGTAGTAGAGGAGGAGGAAAAAGAAAAAGAGGAAGGCTTCCCGGTGACTGAGGTTGCTGTTGTCGAGGAGACGGAGAATCAGCCTGTGGTAACGAGAGTTCTGAGAGTGAGGTTAACTGCCACGCCCATGGCCACACCCACACACCAGCGTACATCCACAAAACGCAGCAAAATAGTTACACCTGAGAAGGTCGAGCCTGAGGTGGGCATGCTTTCATCAGATGAAGAGCAAGAAGAGAGCCCTGTGGAAAAGAGAAACCTCCGGAAGAGAAAAAGCATGGAACCAACACCTGTTCGCAGATCCAAGCGCCGCAGCAGAACTTAGACTTCGGAGAATTGTTTTTTTTTTCAGTTTTAAAAAATGCATCTATTTAGTGAATATTTCCTATTAGACCAGATTGTTTTCTTCTATCTATTTGTAAGTTTCTAAAAAGAAAAATAGAAAAAAAACATATATCACTTAACATTTTTATGTAATTTTTCTGAAAGTCGATATGTAGTATATTTGATATCTTTTCATATTGTATATATATTTTACATTTAACTACAAGTCTGTGAACAGTTTTTTGACCTTAGTGGCTGGTAACACGATGCGTTTCAGTCTGATAGGCTTTGGTTTGGACATGATCGGCTAAAACAAAATTTATTCCCTCAAAATACTGCATCCATGATCTGCTAAAACAACATTTATTCCCCTCAAAATACTGCATCCATGATCTGCTAAAACAACATTTATTCCCCTCAAAATACTGCATCCATGATCTGCTAAGACATTTATTCCCTCAAAATACTGCATCCATGATCGGCTATAACAACATTTATTCGCTCAAAATTATCCTAACTTCAGAATGCCAAATGGTGTCTCCTCTAATAAGAATCAAGAAGCCTGTAAATAAATAAATATATATTTTTAAATACAAATGTAGTTAGATTGGGACACACTAGCACTAATCGTCACTAAGAAAATATTTTGGGCCACCAGGCTCCATGCTCAATCTGGAATATTTTAGTAAATATTGCTATCTACAATAGTGCAAATACATAAAAAAAACGTCAATCGAAAAAACATTGCTCAGAGATGCACAAAAACAATAGAAAAGCTCCCCTTTGTTATAAGATTATTCATCTTTTTTTTAAGCAAGCTATGTTTATTTTCATTTTTTCTACAAATTTCAGTGACRTTTCTTGTGGAAATTTGGAACGCTTACATTTTTACCCATTATACAAATGTTTTCAACAGAACTCAGGATATAAAATCACATTTTATTCAACATAATTCTTCATTTGAAATGTCTAATGTCAACACATTGTGTTACATTTTGTGTGTATTGAAATAATTGGTACACTTTGAACATATTTAGTGTAAAAAAACAACTAAATACACACTAAAATATTACCTCACTGAGCCGTTGAGGTATACCATTTCAGTTTGTAATTTGAAAAGGATGTTGTTCCTGTATTAACGCAATATCATTTTATATACCAATACATGTATGTATATCTTCACATCTTGTATGTTAACATTTATCATTAAGGTTTTGATATACAGTAAGTAAAATTTTAATAACAGTAAAAATATGGTCATACAGAAGAGTTTGTAAAATAAAGTTTAAAAGTTTAAAATAAAGTTTATAATAAAATCTATAAACTGAGCTATGACGTTAAACTGTGAGGGTTTCTTTCTYGTGAGAGATGTGAAAATAGATAGAAACTATGAGTTTTCGTTTGTGTGTGTTATCATAATATGATATATCTTGTTTCAGACTTTCAACGCTTTTGTTATGTGTCTCAGTGCCCCCACAAAGGCACAAGCTAGCTATAGCCAGCAGTAGCCTGTCTTGCTCAAACATTTTCATTTAGCAATGTTGTATTTTATGACAAACCTCTCCTTGCATTATGTCTAATGAACTTAGGTAACTTTTCTCCTCTGACAATGTGATTTGTTATGATCTTTGGTAGAAAATAAAGATTTTCACTGTTTTACCTAATTTTTATGTTTTCTTTGGTTTCCTTTCTGGCTGTGTTACAGGGCCATGTACAGACCTTTCTGGCTGTGTTACAGGGCCATGTACAGACCTTTCTGGCTGTGTTACAGGGCCATGTACAGACCTTTCTGGCTGTGTTACAGGGCCATGTACAGACCTTTTCTGGCTGTGTTTACAGGGCCATGTACAGACCTTTCTGGCTGTGTTACAGGGCCATGTACAGACCTTTCTGGCTGTGTTACAGGGCATGTACAGACCTTTCTGGCTGTGTTACAGGGCCATGTACAGACCTTTCTGGCTGTGTTACAGGCCATGTACAGACCTTTCTGGCTGTGTTAGCAGGGCCATGTACAGACCTTTCTGGCTGTGTTACAGGGCCATGTACAGACCTTTCTGGCTGTGTTACAGGGCCATGTACAGACCTTTCAGGGAGCGGGTGCTCCAACAACAAAAAAGCGACTTTCATAATTAACGGGGCTTGCAAAGCAAGAGTCCCCACTTTAAATATTCAACATACTTCTTATTGTTATTATCTTACACCAGTTATTCTAGAAATGCTGTTCCAATTTAAAAACGTGTAGACTGGTGTGGATTGAGTTGATTACATATAACTTTAAAAAAATATATTTTATACGTTTTAAACTATTAAGATTTTTGGCCTTTTTTTTGTCAATCTTTATTCACTTTCATGGGATTTTTTTCCAGCATTTTAAAGGCCACATTATGACATCACTTCCAATAAGTAATCAATGGGAAAGCTGTTTTAGGAATCTGTCAACTGCTTTCTTTATAGATGCAGTAAGTCATGTCAGAAGCTTGCAGATTCAATTCTTCACAAACAAATTCCAATAAAACTACATCATGTATTGAAGTTCACTTTCCTTGCTTTGTCTAACACACTATCATGAATCKAGCAAATAMTTTTTGTGGGTCAAAGTGCAGTATTTATTTACTTTCGTAGCATAAATGTTTGTTAGCATGTGTCTCACACTGGCTTTAGCCATGGAGGGAGCTGGGTTGCCAAGGCAACTGTTGCCTAGCGACACATGCCTCAGAGGGAGACAACTTCTTCATGGGCAACAAATTGCCATGATTTGTGAATCTGTTTTGGACTGAACAGCGAGCACTAAAATGTCTAATGCTACCCAGGTTTGGACGACCTGGAATGATACAGAGAAGATTTCTAATGATCACTAGCTTCGTCCTCCTTCTCTGGATCGTGACCCGTGCTCTAAATAAGTCAACTGGCTGGTTTGTCCGTCTGTAAAGAGATACTACTGCTCTGGCTGGATAGAGCAAAGCTGTCTCCGTTCAATTGCTTCATATCTCACCTGATCACTTCTCATCGCATTTCTTTCAGTTTTGACACGCAACAACTGTAGTTTAGACACTTAAAACAACCACACAACTATTGATCACTCAACTACTGAACCACACAACTACTGACAACAACCACACAACTATTAAACATAACTACTGACCACAATTACTGACTACAACCCCACAACTACTGACCACAACTACCGACCACAACCACCCAACTACTGACCAGAACTACTGACAATTACAACACAATTACTAACGCAACCTTTACTAACACAATTACAACACAACATAGCTACTGACCACAACTACTGACCACAACCATAACACTACTGACCACCAGTGACCACAACTACTGACTACAACTACTGACCACAACTATGAGGCTGTGGAGGGATCCAAATTGTGGATTTAAAAGAAAACATGAATCATCAGCGTACTATGACAACTTTGTTTTTAAACCATGGATTTCTAACCCCGTAATATTATTGTTGGATCTGATTTTAACAGCTAACATTTCGATGGCAATAATAAATAGATATGCCGATAGTGGGCAACCTTATTTTACTCCTCTTGACAATTCATAACTTTCTGACAAGTAGACATTATTTACTATTTTACACATAGGGTTTCTATATATAACTTTAACCCATTTTATAAGAGATTCTCCAAAACTGAAATACTCAAAGGCCTTTTCAAAGTCAGTTATGAACACCAGGCCTGGTTTCCCAGATTTTTCATAGTGTTCTATTGTTTCCAGTACTTGTCTTATATTATCTCCAGTGTATCGTCCATGTAAAAAAACCTGTCTGATTAGGATTAATAATATCCGACAATACCTTTTATGTGCTAAGCATTTTGCTAGAATTTTTGCATACCAATACTTAAGTGTAAGAGGCCTCCATTTATTTCAATGGACTGGATCTTTATATTTACCACTTGGATCCTGTTTCAGTAATAATGAAATCAGACCTTCTTGTTGAGTGTCTGATAATCTACAGTTTAYATAGGAGTGGTKAAAACATGCTAATAAYGGTCCTCTGAGTAKATCAATAAAGRTTTGGTATACCTCCACTGGTATGCCATCCAGCCCTGGAGTTTTACCAGCCTTAAAGGCTTTAATTGCATCATGAAGTTCCTCCTCTGTAATTTGGCTTCACATGAGTCTTTCTGTACAGATGTTCATTTTACATTATTCATAGAAAAAAATCTAAACAATTAGCTTTGGTTAGAGGAGATGGAGGAGACTGAAATGAAAACATATGCTTAAAGTACTTTACTTCCTCTTTCAAAATATTGTTTGGTGAATCATGAGTGAATCAGTAAAGTTTCAGTAAAAAAAATGGTAGCATTTCTATGTTAAAAATTATTTGGTGCATTTTCCCCCATAATCCATCACGTTTGCTTTATTTTTATAATATATTACACTTGATCTTTCTTGAATAAGTTCCTCAAATTTTTTTTTCTTCCTGTAACTGATTCTGAGCCTCTATGGAACAGTTTTTCTGTCTGTCTGTCTGTCTGTCTGTCTGTCTGTCTGTCTGTCTGTCTGTCTGTCTGTCTGTCTGTCTGTCTGTCTGTCTGTCTGTCTGTCTGTCTGTCTGTCTGTCGATTTGTAACTTATGCAAGACAAATATTTTCACTGCCAATACTCTAGTCATTTTACCTAATAGGCCTACATTCCCTCATGTTTACAGAAAGTTAATTAGTCCGTCCATTCCCTTTCTTAATATGGACTCTTTTGATCTAAATTGCTTTTACTTTAGAGATGAATACTGAATTGCATGGCCTCTAAAGGCACATTTAAAAGTGTCCCATACAATAAGGGGATCTGCGGTACCTAAGCTATGTCAGAAAAAGTCAGTTATAAATTCCTCTGTACTAGTTATAAACTAGTTATCCTCCAATCGGCTTTGATTAAATTTCCAATATTCGCGCCCACGTAGAAATTCTGTGAGAGTAATATATATGCCAATTATGTGATGGTCTGACTGCATTCTGTCCCCTATCAACACTTTGTAAACTTTTGGTGCCAGAGAAAATGACATAAGAAAGTAGTCAAGACGACTAGCTTGATTGAGCCTCCGCCATGTATATCTCACTAGGTCAGGATATTTAAGCCGCCATACATCCACTAGTTCCTATCACGTTTCAGGAGAAGACCCAGATGCAGACAGTGTTGAAGTAATGAAGGTTTATTACTAGAACAGGGGGCAGGGAAAACGACAGGTCAAGGGCAGGCCTGTCGACACCTGGAGGGGGGTGGAGACAAGCACAAAGACTGGTGAAACAGATCAGGGTATCACAGTTCCAATATCTCCATGAGATTCGTGGTTTCCTTACRTGCATCAGGGTGATAGTTTGTGGTGTGATGTCCTTTACAGTCCACAGAGGTATTAAAACCGTATCATATATTATAATCTCCCACCATGATAATAGAGTCTTGTATTGCTTGTACGGTTGATAAATTATTATATATATTTTTAAAGAAGCGTCGATCATCATTATTTGGACCGTATAGGTTAATGAGCCATATCTGTTTATGGTCCAATAATATATTTAAAATCATCCATCTACCTTGAAGATCTGCCTGGACAATTTACACATTCGGATCAAAACTACTGTTAATCAATATCATCACACCTTTTGAATTTTTTTGTCCATGGGAGAAATATATTTAGCCCCTCCCTATCCTTTTTCCACACAACTTCATCTAAAATTGTTGAATGAGTTTCCTGTAAACAATAGATATTGCTTCTCTCTTAGCCAGGTAAATACTGATCGTCTTTTCTTATTATCTGCTAAGCCATTACAATTATAACTGGCTATATTTATTTCACCATTTACCATAACGAGATACAAGCTTCAAATCTATTTATCATAATATACGTTTTGGTAACTCACCATTAAAAAGTACAGTAGTGACTGAGTGTCCATATAGCTGTACCATGATATTTGCATTGGTACTAAGTAAACCTCCAATTGAACCCCACTTTTCCACCCACTAAAACCCCTCCCCATCCCAATTTGATTTGTCAACCCAGTGACCAGCAGACCACTGCTGTCCCAGGGCCCCCAAGAGACCGGGACCCATCCTTCAAAAAGAGCAAACAGTGCCACCCACAGAACATAAGTAGATCAACCACCAAAAGCATTTCCATTGCCCTCACTTCGATTTGCATTATATATAGGTATTAAAAAATATATATATATTAAAAATCCTGATTATTTTAATTTCCCTAATTAACATATAATATTCGTAAAAATGTAGGCAGGATTGTTACCTCTAACCATGATTGTCATTACAAATCTCCCATTTTTTGCACGCAATTATTATTTTTGCAAACAATTATTGTGATTCATCCTATATTGTCCCTACCATCTTTACTCCCGAGCAGCAATTCAATTCAATACATACACACACAAACACTTTCCCTCACAAACAACCATAAACTCAGATGCTCAACAGTTGTTCCATCCCAGAGTCCAACTCAAGAAAGGACTTGATTTACGAATGCATATACAGTTGCAGCTGTTTGAGAAGGCCTGCAAAATTGAGCAAAATCTGGCAAAAAATGGGAGATTTGATTAACCATTGTCAAGTCCTAGGTGATGGAGATGAGATACACCCCCTTCCCCCGAAACACACTCACACACTAGTCCCCCGTTGTGACCATATTCCCAAGCATCTCTGTGCAGTCAGACCTTTGATTATTTTGTGGCACCAGGGCCAGAATAATATGCTCCCTCTCTGAATGTCAGAGTGTGACCCCATCCCCATGGGTTATTGCAGCTAGTGTTGCCAGCACTGCCACTATCTGGTTGGGGGCAACCCACAGGAATCCCCATCGGCTAGGTATAAGGTCGTCAAGGTTTTCATTTGCAGCTTTGGGAGTTTTGTTGTATATTATGCTCTCCCATCCGGGGGCTTTGGCTTTGTAGGACCAACCCTGCCAAGCAGGCTCAGAACCTTGCTGCTCTAGTAGGTCTCTGATCACGTTCATTTGTCTGATTTGGCTGAGTATAGACTACTTACAGTAGGCCCATAAAAACAGATAAGGACTTCTCCTTAGTGTATGGGTCACTCAGGTGGGTGTCTAGGGTATAGGGTTGCAGACCATTCCATCATGATAGGACAATAAATAAATAAATAAACTATGTTTATAATTAATTTAAAAATTTGTATATCCCATATCTGCAAGTCAGTTGTTCACTTGTTTACTGTGAAATAGCATTGTATCTGGTCAAACACAATTTTGTCCAAACGTTTACTAAGGGATGGTAGCAGGCTGATTGGTCGGCAGTTTGAGCCAGTAAAGGGTACTTTGCTATTCTTGGACATCGGCATGACTTTAGCTTCCCTCCAGGCCTGAGGGCACACGCTTTCCTGTAGGCTTAGACTGAAGAGATGGCAAATAGGAGTGACAATATAGTCCGCTATCATCCTCAATCATTTCCCATCCATTTTCTCAGAGCTAGGTGGCTTGTCATTGTTAATAGACAACAATACTTTTTTTAACACCTCTTCAAAACTCACTTTACACAATTCTAAATTACAATGCCTGTCTTTCATAATTTGGTGAGTTATGAATGGATGTGTAGGTTCAGAGTTTATTGTTGGCATGCCTAAGTTTGCTTACCTTGCCATTTATAAAAGCATTAAAGTAGTTGGCAATATCAGTGGGTTTTGTGATGAATGAGCCATCTGATTCAATGAAGGACTTTCTGCCCAATATTGCCCAACATTCCTTTTGCCTCATCCCTCTCAATCAGATAATTGTTCAATTCCTCATCAATCTATGGGGATTTAACTGTTTTTACAGTAATTGCCTTAATGGGTGCTAGCTTATTAGTAACTGGAATAAGCAATTTCAGAAATGTGTCAAGTGCAGCGTCTGTTTGCTCCTCATTACACACAACAGACCAGCAAATATTATTTACATGATCAACATAGGAATCACTACAAAACCTCTTGTATGACCTCTTATACTGTACACTATATTAGGCCCAGCCTTTGAAACTTTGTTTTTCCTAGATATGGCTACCATATTATGGTCACTACATTCGATGGGTGTGGATACTGCTTTAGGGCAGATTTCTGCAGAATTAAAACTTCTTCAGGATTGGTGGGTCCCCTGCGGGACAGTTGCGATAACGTAGGCTAATGCGAGTAGCATGAGGTTGTTAGTAACAAGAACATTTCCCAGGACATAGCCATATCTGATATTGGCAGAAAGCTTAAATTCATGTTAATCTAACTTATTCTAACTTATTTTCCAATTTACAGTAGCTATTACAGTGAAAGAATGCCATGTTATTGTTTTAGGAGAGTGCACAGTTTTGAACATGAGAAGTTATTCATAATTTTTTGGGCACATTTGGGCAGTCTTGATTTGGGCAGTAAACATTTTGAACAGAAATGCAATGGTTCATTGGATCAGACTAAAACTTTGCAAATACACTGCTGCCATCTAGTGGCCAATATCTAAATTGCACCTGAGCCCCGGGGCCTTTCTCTTGCCAGATCTAATGTGTTATATTCTCTTACATTTCTTTCACATTTCCACAAACTTCAAAGTGTTTATTTTCAAAATGTACCAAGAAAATGCATATCCTTGCTTCAGGGCTTGAGCTATAGGCAGTTAGAATTGGGTATGTCATTTTAGGCCAAAATTGAAAAAAAGGGTCAGATAAGGTTGTGAACAGTAGGAAGCAACTTTGTAATGGCCTGTACACCTGCTCCAGGATAGCAAAGAACTGAGATGTTTCTCACCATGGAGCTGCCAATGATATGTGTATTGTTTTGCATTGTTCGATATTACTGCACTGTTGGAGCTACAAACATACGCATTTCGCTGCGCCTGTGATAACATCTGCAAAAACAAATTATGCAACCAATAAAATTTTGGTTACTGGCCCAAAGTTCCCTCATAAGTGGAGTTTGTTGCATAACACTTCTTTCAGTGTTGGTGGTTCAATTCCAGCAGGGATCACATGTAAATAATGTATATATATAATGTATATAATGTATGTAAATAATGTATGCACTCACTGCACCCTGCTCTGTACTTCACTTTGGATAAAAGCATCTGCTATAAGTGGAACACATGTCTGCTTTTAAAAACCAAGGGATCAAAGAAACACTCACCACAATACATACTCTGTTGCCACATCAAAAGAAGGGATGCTTCACTGATCAGAACATAATGCTAAATGGTACTATTGGGCTGTGTCCAGGGCCTATAGGGCTCTGGTCAAAAGTAGTGCACTATTTTTGGGGGGATTTTACCTTTTTTTAACTAGGCAAGTCAGTTAAGAACAAATTCTTTTTTTCAATGACAGCCTAGGAACAGTGGGTTAACTGCCTTGTTCAGGGGCAGAATGACAGATTTTTACCTTGTTAGCTCGGGGATTCGAGCTTACAACCTTCCGGTTACTAGTCCAWCGCTCTAACCACTATGCTACCTGCCACCCCAATGTAGGGAATAGGGCAGGTTTCCCCAACTGGTGGCCCACCAAGTTACACAAATAAAAATAAAAAATTCCATTATTTATTTTTTAAATTGTTGGACATAAAATACTAAAAACAAAAATATGTTCCAATGTATTCCCACCTATATAAATATGAAATATATGTGATCGTATATAAATGTAATCAAGGTTTGAAGTGATTATATTTTAGTCTAATATTATATATATATATATATATATATATATATTAATCCAAGATGGCGTAGCAGTCGGACGTGTGTTGTCTTGTCTTGTCCCGTGTAAATAGTCTTCGTATTTTTCGTATACATTTCGTATATATTTTAATTTCACTTTCCATCTAGGAACTGAATATACATTCCTACATTCCGCCTCACCCAATGTGGTACGGACCTGCTATTTTTTTATACTTTAGAACCGTAACCCCAATCAGAAGCTAGCCAGATAACTAGCTACTAGCTAGTAGTCAGTTAGCCACTGCTGCGGTCTTCACCCTCAACTCGGACACAGCCAGCTTCAATACCGGGCCAATACCTGCCAGTCTGCAAGCGCGATATCAACCCAGAGCATATAGGACTTATTTTTCTCTACCACATCACCGGATTCCTGACGCAAGCTCTGGACAATTACACCGTATCATCACAGCTAGCTAGCTGCAACCGAGTGGCTACTACTGGCTAACACCTCTGTCCCGAAGCAAGCACCAGTTAGCCTTGAGCTAGCCTCGAGCTAGGCCCATCTGCCGGCTAGCCGAAGAGGTCTACCAGCGAATTCTTGGGCTACAATACCTCTTTTGCCAATTGGACTGGACCTTTTTTGCCGACACAGAGCCCTGCCAATCCATCACAACTGGTCTAAATCAGCTACAAGCTAATTTAGCCATTTTTTTGCCGCTGCTAGTAGCTTTTACCTTCTGCACAGACACCAGCCCTGTTATTAGCCTGGATATTACTCACCAATTTACCAGCATCGGACTGTCTCTCGACAACAACCGCGGATTCCTGCCGTAATCCCTGAGCCACTACTTCTGATCCTCACAGCTAGCTTGCAGCTAGCGCAGCTAGCGCCACTGCCACGAAGCTAGCACCAGTTAGCAAACACAATTCTACAATTCACAACCTCTCTTTCGCCATCCGGCTTGGATTCTCTGTCGACACCGACCACGGCTGAGCAGACCCCCTCCGTCTGAGCAGACCACCCCCGGGCTACTAACTTTAAACGCCGCGTGCTAGCTTAGTGGAGGCCTCCCTGCTCCATCTACGGCTGCCCCCTGGACACTATGATCACTTGGCTACATAGCTGATGCATGCTTGACTGTCCATTAATTCACGGTACTCCATTCTGTTTATTTGTGTTTTATCTGTCGGCTCTGTGCTTTAACTCAGGATCTGTGTGTAGTTAATCCGACCCTCTCTGCCTAGTCGTCGCCATTTTTACCTGTTGTTGCTGTGTTAGACTAGCACCCTGTTATTGCTGCTGTTATCTTACCTGTTGTTTTAGCTAGCTCTCCCAATCAAGACCTGCAATCACTTTATGCCTTATTGTATGTCTCTCTCAAATATCAATATGCCTTGCATACTGTTGTTCAGGCTAGTTATCATTATCATTGTTTTGGTTTGCAATGGACCCTGTAGTTCCACTCTCCGTACCTCGATACCTCCTTTGTCCCACCCCCCACACATGCGGTGACCTTACCCATTGAGACCAGCATGTCCAGAGATACAACCTCTCTTATCATCACCCAGTGCCTGGGCTTGCCTCCGCTGTACCCGCCGCCCCACCATACCCCTGTCGCACATCATGCCCAGAATCTATTCTACCACGCCCATAAATCTGCTCCTTTTATTCTTTGTCCCCAACGCTCTAGGCGACCAGTTTTGATAGCCTTTAGCCGCACCCTCATCCTACTACTCCTCTGTTCCTCGGGTGATGTGGAGGTAAACCCAGGCCCTGCATGTCCCCAGACACCCTCATTTGTTGACTTCTGTGATCGAAAAAGCCTTGGCCTCATGCATGTCAACATCAGAAGCCTCCTCCCTAAGTTTGCCTTACTCACCGCTTTAGCACACTCTGCCAACCCTAGTCCTTGCCGTGTCGAATCCTGGCTTAGGAAGGCCACCAAAAATTCTGAGATTTCCATACCCAACTATAACACTTTCCGTCAAGATAGAACTGCCAAAGGGGGAGGAGTTGCAATCTACTGCAGAGATAGCCTGCAAAGTTCTGTCATACTTTCCAGGTCTATGCCCAAACAGTTCGAATTTCTAATTTTAAAAAATTAATCTCTCCAGAAATAAGTCTCTCACTGTTGCCGCCTGCTACCGACCCCCCTCAGCTCCCAGCTGTGCCCTGGACACCATCTGTGAATTGATCGCTCCCCATCTAGCTTCAGAGTTTGTTCTGTTAGGTGACCTAAACTGGGATATGCTTAACACCCCGGCAGTCCTACAATCCAAGCTTGATGCCCTCAATCTCACACAAATCATCAAGGAACCCACCAGGTACAACCCTAAATCCGTAAACATGGGCACCCTAATAGACATTATCCTGACCAACCTGCCCTCCAATACACCTCTTGCTGTCTTCAATCAAGATCTCAGCGATCACTGCCTCATTGCCTGTATCCGCCACGGGTCCGCGGTCAAACGACACCCCTCATCACTGTCAAACGCTCCCTAAAACACTTCTGCGAGCAGGCCTTTCTAATCGACCTGGCCCGGGTACCCTGGAAGGATATTGACCTCATCCCGTCAGTTGAGGATGCCTGGTCATTCTTTAAATGTTACTTCCTCACCATATTAGACAAGCATGCTCCGTTCAAAAAATGCAGAACCAAGAACAGATATAGCCCTTGGTTCACTCCAGACCTGACTGCCCTCGACCAGCACAAAAAACATCCTGTGGCGAACTGCAAAGCATCGAAGAGCCCCGCGATATGCAACTGTTCAGGGAAGTCAGGAACCAATACACGCAGTCAGTCAGGAAGCAAAGGCCAGCTTTTTCAAGCAGAAATTTGCATCCTGTAGCTCTAACTCCAAAAAGTTCTGGGATACTGTAGTCCATGGAGAACAAGAGCACCTCCTCCCAGCTGCCCACTGCACTGAGGCTAGGTAACACGGTTACCACCGATAAATCCGTGATAATCGAAGACTTCAACAAGCATTTCTCAATGGCTGGCCATGCCTTCCTCCTGGCGGACTCCCCGCCCCCCCCCCGCTGCTACTCGCCCAAGCCTCCCCAGCTTCCTCCTACTCAAATCCAGATAGCAGATGGTTCTGAAAGAGCCACGGGTCCGGAAACCTGGACCCATACAAATCAGCTGGGCTTGACATCTGGACCCCCTATTTCTGAAACTGTCCGCCGCCATTGTCGCACCCCCTATTACCAGCCTGTTCAACCTCTCCTTCGTATCATCTGAGATCCCCAAGGATTGGAAGCTGCCGCGGTCATCCCCCTCTCAAAGGGGGAGACACCCTGGACCCAAACTGTTACAGACCTATATCCATCCTGCCCTGCCTATCTAAGGTCTTCGAAAGCCAAGTCAACAAACAGATCACTGACCATCTCGAATCCCACCGTACCTTCTCCGCTGTGCAATCCGGTTTCGAGCCGGTCACGGTGCACCTCAGCCACGCTCAAGGTACTAAACGATATCATAACCGCCATCGATAAAAGACATTACTGTGCAGCCGTCTTCATCGACCTGGCCAAGGCTTTCGACTCTGTCAAATCACCATATTCTTATCGGCAGACTCAGTAGCCTCGGTTTTTCTAATGACTGCCTTGCCTGGTTCACCAACTACTTTGCAGACAGAGTTCAGTGTGTCAAATCGGGGGCATGTTGTCCGGTCCTCTGGCAGTCTCTATGGGGGTACCACAGGGTTCAATTCTCGGGCCGACTCTTTTCTCTGTATACATCAATGATGTTGCTCTTGCTGCGGGCGATTCCCTGATCCACCTCTACGCAGACGACACCATTCTATATACTTCCGGCCCTCCTTGGACACTGTGCTACTAACCTCCAAACGAGCTTCAATGCCATACAACACTCCTTCCGTGGCCTCCAACTGCTCTTAAACGCTAGTAAAACCAAATGCATGCTTTTCAACCGTTCGCTGCCTGCACCCCGCACCGCCCGACTAGCATCACCACCCTGGACGGTTCCGACCTAGAATATGTGGACATCTATAAGTACCTAGGTGTCTGGCTAGACTGCAAACTCTCCTTCCAGACTCATATCAAACATCTCCAATCCAAAATCAAATCAAGAATCGGCTTTCTATTCCGCAACAAAGCCTCCTTCCCTCACGCCGCCAAACTTACCCTAGTAAAACTGACTATCCTACCGATCCTCGACTTCGCGCGATGTCATCTACAAAATAGCTTCCAATACTCTACTCAGCAAACTGGATGCAGTTTATCACAGTGCCATTCGTTTTGTTACTAAAGCACCTTATACGACCCACCACTGCGACCTGTATGCCCTAGTCGGCTGGCCCTCGCTACATGTTCGTCGTCAGACCCACTGGCTCCAGGTCATCTACCAGGCTTATGCTAGGTAAAGTGCCGCCTTATCTCAGTTCACTGGTCACGATGGCTATACCCACCCGCAGCACGCGCTCCAGCAGGTGTATCTCACTGATCATCCCTAAAGCCAAAACCTCATTTGGGACGCCTTTCCTTCCAGTTCTCTGCTGCCTGCGACTGGAACGAATTGCAAAAATCTCTGAAGTTGGAGACTTTTATCTCCCTCAACAACTTTAAAAATCTGCTATCCGAGCAGCTAACCGATCGCTGCAGCTGTACATAGTCCATCTGTAAACTACCCACCCAATTTACCACCTCACCCCCCATTACTGCTTTTATTTATTTACTTTTCTGCTCTTTTGCACACCAGTATCTCTTCTTGCACATGATCATCTGATGATTTATCACTCCAGTGTTAATCTGCTAAATTGTAATTATTCGATTTATTGCCTACCTCATGCCTTTTGCACACATTGTATATAGATTCTCTTTTTTTCTACCAGTTTTGAACGTAGTTTATTGTTTACTCCATGTGTAACTCTGTGTTGTCTGTTCACACTGCTATGCTTTATCTTGGCCAGGTCGCAGTTGCAAATGAGAACTTGTTCTCAACTAGCCTACCTGGTTAAATAAAGGTGAAATAAAAAAATAAATAAAAAATATATGTTCAGGCTTCTTGCGGTCAATTTACACAAATGATGTGTAATTATGTTCTGGCCCCCTGACCATCCACTCAAGAAAAACTTGGCCCGGGACTGAATCTAGTTGATGATGGCTGGAATAGCGTGTCATTTAGGGCACAACCTGCATGAATCAGACAGGAGTTTTCAATTACATTGTTGTTGAATAATAATCTTTTATGAAGAGTTGTGAGGTGAGATACATCAAGGGGGGTGTTGTTTGACACTTTGCCAAGAATGGTTTTGTTGGGAGAGTAATTATGACAATTAATTTACAGACCGGTGATGCCTGCCTGCCACGTAACTATTCAAATGCTAAAATGCTTTAATTTCAATAAATAATAATACATTTTATTTAATGCCCCTTTCAAAAAACCCAAGGAGAGTCAGCAAGGAAGGACAGGTTTAGAGTACGTGTCATGAATGGTTTTCATTCCCATAAATACGAAGACATGAGAGGCTTGGATAAACTTTTCAATATAGCCTCATAATATAAATGAATATGGCATTATACATGTTTATAAATCTTCACAAATAATGAAATACCTATTTATCAATCATCTATAAATATTGTATTAACGCTTATTCATAAAATATATTATGAAGTGTTACCAAGAGGTTTTCTGTAGACGCAGGAAGGATCTCCTTTTACCTCTTGATAGAATGTATACCGGGATTGAGACTACTTTCCAACAACAGGTGGTGCTATTCACTATTTAATGGATGTGCTTGAACAAAACAGCTGAAAGCACTTATCACCATTCAACCGGTAGGCATAGCAGCAATGTGTGTCAATGGTGGGCATCAGTACAGCAATTGGTATTTTAAGGTAAATTAGAATACTTTTTGTCATATAGCTAGATATTGTGTGGTGAATTATTTCAAAGCCATTTATCTTGCAACAACATTTGTCTTGGAAAGCTATTGCATGCAGGTCTTGTTCTAGCCCCCGCACTAAAACAGCTGACTCAGCTAATCAAAGTATTCATTATTATTTTAATCAGGTGTTTTAGAGCATAGATGTGGAACCAATGGCTGCACACCCTGTAACTCTTCAGGATCAGCAAGGAAGGAAGGGTTGGTGAGTGACCACGTTTAAAAAGCACTACTAGTTTGCATACGCCGCCCCCTTTCTTGAACATTGCCCCTCCCACATCACGCTTTAAAACCATCTCCTTTCTTTCCAGAGCTCTTTACCTCTCGCTGAGTCAAAGCGAAAGACATTATATTACAAGACTGGCGACATTCCTCTTAACTTGCATTTCAGATCTCATAATGTGTATTATAACAGAAGAAAACTAATATCTCATTCGTTTCAATGAACGAGATCGCGCATCGAGACTACAGTAGAGAAGCGACAGATTACGCTGTTTTGGAGTCTAGCAGTGCAACTTTGTATCTTTTTCAAGAGGAGAGGAAATATCGGTTTCGAGAGCATCGTGGTTCTCACTGGACCGGAGTGTCATGCTCTTAGTCAGTCAGAGGTAAATGTCCATCTACTATTATCATCGGTGGTTCTGAAGATCTGCAGTGATCAGTATTGTTGTGAAAATAAGATATTATGGTTAGAAATTCAGGGGGCTACAACAACTTGTTGGTGCGATGCATTTCATTTTTGTTGTTGTTGTAATATTGTGGATTTACTGTACATTTCAAAGCACTCCAGTTTTGAGCGCGAATTACTACAAGTCAGTGTTGTTGTGTGAGGGTAATATTTCCCCACACCACTTCTTTCATACCACAGCTACATTAAGGCTTGAGACTGGAGATTCAAAAACGATTACATGTAATAACACTTTAATAACAGCTGTAATAACTTGTTTTAAAAAGACCTACATCATATTTAATATCAGGGCTGTCAACACCATAGCATTACATATAGAACTGATTCATAGGATCTCTATGGTCAAAACAGCCTTGAGCTTCAACTGGTATGAGACCGTACCATTGCCTGGAAGGCATATGGATTACATTGATATAGTCTAGTAACTCCCGTGGTCCTAGTAATGTGAATATTAGGCTGATACAGTTCTCTCCATAATGTGGTAACTGGCAAATACAGAAGATGCATTGTCTAGTTATCTATCTCCAGGGTATTTGTAGTCTAATCAATCTGTCATTGAAATAAGTCTAGCTGCTGGTTAATGGCTCTGGGTAATGGCTGAAACCTTGTCCTCTCCCTACAGCTGGTTTATTCTTGTTGATTCCACTAATATTGCTTATAAAGCTATTTTGAAATAATTCAGCACATTTCAAGTCTGAAAACAACAAAGCCATTGGGATACAGTCAACAGCTAACAGACAGAGTTGGGGAGTTGGAGTTGCCTCAGAGGCACACAGCTGTTTGTAATTTAGGAAGGCTGTATGTTTTTAGAAAGAAAAAAAACGTCAGGAGTTTGGCTTGTATGACATCACTCAAAGTCAAGATGCCATTGTCTCTGGCAGAGAACACTTACTAATGCATTCAAGACAGGAGCTGACAATAAAGATTTTCCATTGTGTGTGAGTGGATTTAGCCTAGTGCAGTGGTTCTCAACCAGCAGTACTAGCATCCCTGGGGGTACTCGGCCTATCCACAAGTAGCCTAGCGGTTAAAGCTGTTGGGCTAGTAACCATAACGTTGCTGGTTCACATCCCTGCGCCGGCAAGGTGGGGGGGGGGGGAAATCGTCCTTTCTTCCCTTGAGCAAGGCAGTTATTGCCCAACAACAACTGTTGGGTTAAATGTGGGAGACACATTTTGGTTCAATGCATTCAGTTGTGCAACTGGTATCTCCTTCCCTACTTGAGAATGCTTACGAGACCATAGGGTTATGAGACTGGTAAAATGCACATGAGGGGGGGTACTTCAAGGGTAGTATGGGCAGAGAAAAATGTACTTGGTGGTACAGTAACCAAAAAAGGTTGTGAACCACTAACCTAGCGTATGAGCTATTGGTCTTCTGTGTTAAAAGCAGGTAATAACATTTAATCTGTCTAAGCACTCAAGATCAGAGTTGTGCAACAAAGCTTAAAATAACAGTATAGAGGCATTGCTGTGCAGGTAGTTCATGCAGCTTTTAGTATTGTCAATAAGGACTAGATATCAGTCTCATTTATGTGTGACTCATTCTTCTTCTCCCTCCCTCATCTCGAAGGATCCAATGAAAATGTCCGTCTGCACGCATGAGAACCGCAAATCCTGCCTCAGCTCGGCGTCCATGAACATCTTCCTGTTTCACAAGTCATCGTACGCGGACAGCGTCCTTACGCACCTCAACGCGCTCCGGCAGCAGCAGCTCTTCACCGATGTCCTCCTCCACGCTGGGAGACGCTCCTTCCCCTGCCACCGTGCTGTGCTGGCTGCATGCAGTCGCTACTTCCAGGTAAAGACACTGGAAGTAGCGATTTTACAACATTGCAGCTGATTTTGCAGATGACTGCTGACTGACTGATGTACAGATGTAGGATCTTAATTTGACCAATTTCATCACAGGAGTAAAATAATCCTGCAGGAGGAGGATTTGATGAATAAAACAAATAAGTGATAATTTCTAACAAGAAAATTCGATTTGATAGGCTACAGTAGGCTATAGTTTAGGTGTGAGCTCTAGTGAAAGAAAGGCTTTTCAGTGAATGTTATTCACAAGTCTCATTTGAATTTCCTGCATCGACAACAGAGTGATCAAGTTAAGATACTACATCTGTACAAATCACCTTGCAACATGATTATCATCTCTATCACTGTGATCATCTCCAATAGGAAAATATGACACCTTTGCCGCCATACCAATGCTAACAATGCTACTGCTAACAAGCTAACTCTTGGTGTCCCACTCTCTTTGTTCCAGGCCATGTTCAGTGGAGGTCTCCGGGAGAGCCAGGCCAGCGAGGTGGACTTCGGGGACTCCATCCACCCAGAGGTGCTGGAGCTCTTACTAGACTATGCCTACACCTCCCGGGTGGTGATCAACGAGGAGAATGCAGAGTCCCTCCTGGAGGCAGGAGACATGCTGGAGTTCCAGGACATCCGGGACGCCTGCGCTGAGTTTCTGGAGCGGAACTTGGCAACGTCCAATTGCCTGGGCATGCTTCTGCTGTCCGATGCCCACCAGTGCACCAAGCTGTCCGAGCTCTCCTGGGGCATGTGCCTCAGCAACTTCTCCACCATCTGCAAGACAGAGGACTTCCTCCAGCTGCCCAAGGACATGGCGGTGACGCTGCTGTCCCATGAAGAGTTAGAGACGGAGGACGAGAGGCTGGTCTACGAGGCCGCCCTCAACTGGGTCAACTATGACCTGGAGAGGAGGCACTGCCACCTCCCCGAGCTGCTGAGGACGGTCCGCCTGGCCCTGCTCCCCACCATCTTCCTCATGGAGAACGTGTCCACAGAGGAGCTAATCAATGCCCAGACAAAGAGCAAGGAGCTGGTGGACGAGGCCATACGCTATAAACTCAGGATCCTCCAGAACGATGGTGTGGTCAACAGCCCCCTGGCCAGGCCCAGGAAGACCAGCCACGCCCTGTTCCTCTTKGGAGGACAGACCTTCATGTGTGACAAGCTGTACCTGGTAGACCAGAAGGCCAAGGAGATCATCCCCAAGGCCGACATCCCCAGCCCCAGGAAGGAGTTCAGCGCTTGCGCCATCAGCTGTAAGGTCTATGTTACCGGGGGGAGGGGCTCAGAGAACGGCGTGTCCAAAGACGTGTGGGTCTACGATACGTCCCGCGAGGAGTGGTCCAAGGCGGCGCCTATGATCATCGCCCGCTTCGGCCACGGATCGGCCGAGCTCAAAAACTGCCTCTACGTGGTTGGAGGACACACGGCGGGTACAGGCTGTCTCCCCGCCTCGCCCTCTGGGTCACTCAAACAGGTCGAGAAGTACGACCCGGTTGCCAACAAGTGGTGCATGGTGGCGCCGCTGAGGGAAGGCGTGAGCAACGCGGCGGTGGTCAGTGTCAAACTCAAACTCTTCGCCTTCGGAGGAACCAGCGTCACCCACGACAAATTACCCAAGGTGCAGCTCTACGACCCACAGGAGAATAGGTGGTCTGTCCCCGCCTCCTGCCCACAGCCCTGGCGCTACACGGCCGCCGCTGTCCTCAACAACCAGATCTTTGTGATGGGTGGCGACACAGAGTTCTCGGCGTGCTCTGCCTATAAGTTCAACAGCGACAGTTACCAATGGACTAAAGTAGCAGATGTGACAGCCAAGAGGATGAGCTGCCAGGCGGTGGCGTCAGGTAACAAACTGTATGTGGTGGGAGGCTACTTTGGCACTCAGCGGTGTAAGACTCTGGACTGTTACGATCCGACACTGGACGCGTGGAACAGCATCACTACCGTACCCTACTCACTCATCCCCACAGCATTCGTCTCCACCTGGAAACACCTCCCAGACTGAGGACTGGACTCCGACTCAACGTCGAGCATCGGCCTCACGGTGAGTGGAATAATGGATGATAAATATTCTTGGCTCCGCGGTTGTCTGGTTGTCCGGTTGTCCRGTTGTCTGTTTGTCTCGGACAAGTACAATATTGGAATGATGACTGATACTCAGCCAGAAACACCACAGCAGTCCTCCTGCCTGACAACTCATACATCTTTTTAAATCATAGCACAGAGCTAAATAGTCATCCACTATTCAAAAATGAATAAATACTAATAAGTAATCGGGCGCATTTAAAAACAACCAATTACCTTTCAATCCTAGATTATTATAATATTAGATGATAATGCAGGAATACAGAGGTGTCTCGTAATAGGGGTGATAGACTGCAGCCATGAGAGTCGACCCAGGAACATTAGTCTACCCAGATGTTGTAATGAGAGTCGACCCAGGAACATTAGTCTACCCAGATGTTGTAATGAGAGTCGACCCAGGAACATTAGTCTACCCAGATGTTGTTAGTGACCCAGTGCGGTTGTAAGAGACAGGTTAGAGTGGGGGGGTTGTGTAGAGGCAGTGATTTGTGCTAGGTCAGTCCAGTGGGACTAGGTAGAGTGGGAGGAAGGTGTGTAGAGGCAGTGATTTTGCTAGGTCAGTCCAGTGGGACTAGGTAGAGTGGGAGGGGTGTGTAGAGGCAGTGATTTGTGCTAGGTCAGTCCAGTGGGACTAGGTAGAGTGGGAGGGATGTGTAGAGGCAGTGATTTCTGCTAGGTCAGTCCAGTGGGACTAGGTAGAGAAGTTTAGATGGGAAGTCTATGGTGGTGGCCCACATTGTTTATTGAAGTAGAAGCCTGATGTCTGTTTGAAAGGCCTGGGTGGGCTGAAACCCATGGGCTTGCACTGTGGTGTGTGTGGAAGGGGAGGGGGAGGGTCATAGCTCTGGTCTGATAGAAAGCAGAGGGGAGTGGAGTGGTGGTCTTTGTCTTCTAAGGAATGCTTCTCTCTCTCTCTCTTTCCATACAGCTCTCTATTGTCCAACCTGTTTGATTAGAATTGGGATAAAGGGACATGGTGGTGGTAGGCAGCGCAGGCCTGGAATGCTTGTCAGTGGTCATTGGCTGACCTCCTAAGATCGATGTCCGCGCCCCCACGGAAATCTAATTAGCATATTTTAAAAATCCCCATAAAAATCAGTTAGTTTAATTATTATATATATTTTTTATTTAACTAGGTAAGCCATTTAAGAACAAATTCTTATTTACAATGACTGCCTACCCCGGCTGATGCTGGGCCAATTGTRTGCCGCCCTATGGGACTCCCAATCATGGCCGGATGTGATACAGCCTGGATTCGAACCAGGGACTGTAGTGACGCCTCGTGCACTGAGATGCAGTGCCTYAGACCGCTGCACCACTCGGGAGCCCTAAACTAGTTTAAGCTAGAGATATCTGTTTTTTTGCATTGGATGCGTCTCAATCCGCCCCATCCACCTATGTAACACATCTTCATCTGCAGTGAAAGGTGACAGAGCTAGAGCAGTGTTTGTTAGACCATAAGACATCCTGAAAATCAGTCTTCTCACAAAATCGTCTGTAGYRTYCGAACGGTTTGGCCTATAAACTCYATGGAAAGAYGAGACTCTCACGRACACGATGGTGTTCTCCGTTTTTCTCTACGACCCCCACAAGCGTCTTGGGACTCGTCTGAAGTAGRTACAGTCGATCTGACAACTTCCATCTGTAGCGTCCGAACAGTTTGGGCTACACACTAATTATGACCTCTCTGTGTAAAAGTGAGACTCTCATGAACACGTACAGTGGCTTGCGAAAGTATTCACCCCCCTTGGCATTTTTCCTATTTTGTTGCCTTACAACCTGGAATTAAAATKGATCATTTGGGGGTTTGTATCATTTGATTTACACAACATGCCTACCACTTTGAAGATGCAAAATATTTTTTATAGTGACACAAACAAGAAATAAGACAAAAAACWGAAAACTTGAGCGTGCATAACTATTCATCCCCCCAAAGTCAATACTTTGTAGAGTCACCTTTTGCAGCAGTTACATTTGCAAGTCTCTTGGGGTCTGTCTCTATAAGCTTGGCACATCTAGCCACTGGGATCTTTGCCCATTCTTCAAGGCAAAACTGCCTCAAGATGGATGGGTTCTACTGGTGTACAACAATCTTTAAGTCATACCACAGATTCTCTATTGGATTGAGGTCTGGGCTAGGCCATTGCAACACATTTAAATGTTTCCCCTTAAACCACTCGAGTGTTSCTTTAGCAGTATGCTTAGGGTCATTGTCCTGCTGGAAGRTGAACCTCCATCCCAGTCTCAAATCTCTGGAAGACTGAAACAGGTTTCCCTCAAGAATTTCCCTGTATTTAGCGCCATCCATAATTCCTTCAATTCTGACCAGTTTCCCAGTCCCTGCTGATGAAAAACATCCCCACAGCATGATGCTGCCACCACCATGCTTCACTGTGGGGATGGTGTYCTCGGTGTGATGAGTTGTGCTGGGTTTGCGCCAGATATAGCGTTTTTCTTGATGGCCAAAAAGCTCAATTTTAGTCTCTTCTGACCAGAGTACCTTATTCCATATGTTTGGGGAGTCTCCAACATGCCACTCACGAACACGATGGTGTTCTCCGTTTTTCTCTACGACCCCCACAAGCGTCTTGTGACTCGTCTGAAGTAGTACAGTCGATCTGACAACTTCCATCTGTAGCGTCCGAACAGTTTGGGCTACACACTAATTATGACCTCTCTGTGTAAAAGTGAGACTCTCATGAACACGTACAGTGGCTTGCGAAAGTATTCACCCCCTTGGCATTTTTCCTATTTTGTTGCCCTACAACCTGGAATTAAAATGGATCATGTGGGGTTTGTATCATTTGATTTACACAACATCCTACCACTTTGAAGATGCAAAAATTTTTATAGTGACACAAACAAGAAATAAGACAAAAAAACGAAAACTGAGCGGCGCATAACTATTCATCCCCCAAAGTCAATACTTTGTAGAGTCACCTTTGCAGCAGTTACATTTGCAAGGCTCCTTGGGGTCTGTCTCTATAGCTTGGCACATCTAGCCCTGGATCTTTGCCCATTCTTCAAGGCAAAACTGCCTCAAGATGGATGGGTTCTACTGGTGTACAACAATCTTTAAGTCATACCACAGATTCTCTATTGGATTGAGGTCTGGGGCTAGGCCGGCTTGCAACACATTTAAATGTTTCCCCTTAAACCCTCGAGTGGCTTTAGCAGTATGCTTAGGGTCATTGTCCTGCTGGAAGGGGAACCTCCATCCCAGTCTCAAATCTCTGGAAGACTGAAACAGGTTTCCCTCAAGAATTTCCCTGTATTTAGCGCCATCCATAATTCCTTCAATTCTGACCAGTTTCCGCATCCCCTGCGATGAAAAACATCCCCACAGCATGATGCTGCCACCACCATGCTTCACTGTGGGGATGGTGTTCCTCGTGTGATGAGTTGTGCTGGGTTTGCGCCAGATATAGCGTTTTTCTTGATGGCCAAAAAGCTCAATTTTAGTCTCTTCTGACCAGAGTACCTTATTCCATATGTTGGGAGGCTCCAACATGCCTTCTGGTGAACACCAAACGTGTTTCTTTTTTTCCTTTAAGCAATGGCTTTTTTCTGGCCTTCTGTAAAGCCAGTTCTGTGGAGTGTGCGGCTTAAAGTGGTCCTATGGACAGATACTCCAATCTCCGCTGTGCAGTCCTTCAGGGTTATCTTTGGTCCTTTGTTGCCTCCTGATTAATGCCCTCCTTGCCTGGTCCGTGAGATTTTG
>NC_036872.1:38020403-38024479 GCF_002910315.2 Salvelinus sp. IW2-2015
CTCTCCCTCTTTTCTCTCTCTCTCTCTCTTTCTTCTCTTCTCTCTCTTCTCTCTCTCTCTCTCTCTCTCTCTTCTCTCTCTTCTCTCTCTCTCCTCTTCTTTTCTCTCTCTCTCTCTCTCTCTCTCCTCCTCTCTCTCTCTCTCTCTCTCTGTTTCTCTCTCTCTCTTCTCTCTCTCTCTGTCCTCCTCTCTTTTCTTTCCTTTGTAGGGTTCGGATTCAATCCGTAGCGTTGATGTTCAGCGTTATATTTTGATAAATTTGAAGGTAATTTCCGATTGGGCAGACATATGCAGCATTTACGTGAGCAATGCATTTATAGACCAGTCTCTCCATCACCAACATAAGACTTTGATTTCACTTAGTCCTGCATGTTGGAGCTCAAGGTCAAAGATTTTCACTGTATCCTGCAATCACACCTGCAACCCTGTACAACCCTGACTGTCTTGTCCCTTGTTATTCTCTAATTATCCTTGCTTTAACTTTCTATGTGGAAGCAAAACATACTGTAGATACTGTAGGTGTTATATAGGTGGGAATAWTGTTTAATCAAGCTCTCATACGGTGTGATTTAGGTGTGAATAATGTTTAATCAAGCTCTCATAATAATTCAATCAGACATATAGATGGTTAGTAGATGGTTTGTCTGCCTCTGGTCTTACATTGACTCACCTCTTGGAAACAATGAGAAGGCTAGGATTGTGAATAGGTGAACTCACCTACAACTGTTATGTTGAGGAAGTGTAATTAAACTAACTAATGACCTTTACTCTATAAAAAAACACTTTGATTCGCCTGACCATTATTTTCTCTTGTCTCTCTAGGCTTCATCGCTTTACTGGATTATCTATTCGATTAAAGACTGTGAAGGTGCAAGATATTCAACGTGAGGATGGCAAGAAGGATTTACCGTTTAACATGAAGGACTGCGGGCAGCTGGACTATCTTATTGGAGTAAAGAAACCTGTGGTGTTTACATGAAGGATGAACATAACCTCTACTTTATATTCCTTCATTTGTATATCCTTATTTGACTTTAAAGACTATTCAATAACTCAATCATGACTATTCAATAACTCAATCATTCCTAATATGTTGTGGGCCTAGTGTATTTGGAGTATTCAAGCCACTAAGACAGTGTTTACACAGGCAGCCTAATTCTGGTCTTTTGTG
This sequence comes from Salvelinus sp. IW2-2015, assembly GCF_002910315.2. NCBI lineage: Eukaryota > Metazoa > Chordata > Actinopteri > Salmoniformes > Salmonidae > Salvelinus > Salvelinus sp. IW2-2015. Next base: position 38,021,575 of record NC_036872.1, read on the forward strand.
CAATTAWTGTCAAAAGAGCTGATCTGATTTGGTCAAAATACAAATKAATGGAAAGAGAATAAGAATTGGRCTGACTGTAAATGCAGCCGATGTCATGTGGATTCTCACAAGTGAGGTAGGTAGACTAGGCGGAAAAATCTGTCGACGTGCCCTTGAGCAAGGCACTTAACCCTGACTGCTCCTGTAAGTCTCTCTGGATAAGGGCGTCTGCTAAAATGTAAGTGAATTCCACTTGTTTTTGGACTTCAAAACAACCCGTCAGGGCTCATGGTTAAAGACATGCCAAAAATGCACACGTGTCAGTGGAGAGATCAGACATGACTGTGTTGTTACTGACATGCAACTGTGGGAARGGACCAGTAAAAGAGGAGGAAGGTAGAACTAGAGAAGAACCTCACAATCCCTGGCAGGTCAACGYAGGAAAAATGTACTGAACATGTTCTTTATGGGTCATGTATAARGTAAGGGTTATTTACCTTACGCAGGGACTAATTCTGTTGTTTGAACTGAACGATTATTTAACTTATTGTKTTTTATTTTGCTGCTTGTATTCTGTAACAAAATTATTTCACTTTGTTGCCTTTTTTCTACGGTATTTTTTTGTGTGTTTTTACTGCTTTGAGATTGAATAATTGTTTGCACATGTCTGCCTCTGATCTGGGAGTATCCCCATTCCTCGTAGACATGGGGAAGAGTAGCTTCCTCTGCTTTTCATTTAACTGGAGGCTTGCCAAATAAAATGGAGACCCTGAAGAGATATTGTAGGTTTAGCTAAGCAACAAATAGAACCCTATTCCCTATACAGTGCACTACTATTGACCAGAGCCCTATTCCCTATATAGTGCACTACTATTGACCAGAGCTCTATGTCAAAAGTTGCACACTATATAGGGCATAGGGTTCTATTTCAGACGCTGCCATAGTCTTCAGTGTACGGGTTGCTCTCCAGTTTAGTGGTTGGCTCACTGTCTCTAGAACATAAAGGCTATGAGATGTTTTAAGACAACACCATAATAAAGACACGTCTTGTTATTAAAGTACACAAAAAGAAAAACTCACTGGTATCCTACTGTACCCATAACAACGTCAACATTCTAAAGGCTGAGTGTTAAAGTATTAGGAATACAATGTGCCAAACAAATTGTGACCAAGGGAGAATGGTTCAGCCTGAAATGTACTGCACAGGGCATCTTTAACTGGGGAGCCTAATGTTTCACTGTCCTGTTTCACTGTCTCTGTGTTGCAGTGTGTTTCAGCTTGGTATTTCTGTGATCACACCCCTCTCCAACACATTCCTACTACGGGCTTGGTTCACATTGATATGCAGTTAACATGGCTTAATATTGAAATCCATGAGCCTGAATCTAGATGCTAACAGTCTACATCTTGCCAAAAAGTTTTAAGACGCTCAAACTCACCCTACCCAATAACCCAGTTACCCTACCCAATAACCCAGTTACCCTACCCAATAACCCAGTTACCCTACCCAATAACCCAGTTAGTTACCCTACCCAATAACCGCCTGGGTTAATTGGGTAGGGTCGACTGCTGTTAGTTGGAGGGGTGGACTCGGTGTATTGGGGTGAGCGGTAACTACTAGGTTACTTGGTCAGGCGTACCTCAACTCGAGTTCTTTTGTGTGGGGTAGCAGTAACTACCCTAGGTTTTTGGGTACCGGCCCTACACTAACTGAGTTATTGGGTAGGGTAACTACACTGGGGTTATTGGGTAGGGTAACCTGGTTTTGGGTAGGGTACTAACTGGGTTATTGGGTATGGGTAACTGGGTTATTCGGGTAGGGTGGGTAACTGGGTATTGGAGTGGTACCTGGGTATATTCGGGTAGGGGTAACTAACTGGGTTCTATTCTGGGTAGGGTAACTGGTTATTGGTAGGGTAACTATTGGGTATTGGGTAGGGACTAACTGGGTTATTGGGTAGGCCGGTATACTGGGTTATTGGGGTAGGCGGGTCACCTGGTTATTGCGGTTAGGGTGAGTTTGAGCGTCTTAAACTTTTTTGCAAGAGTAGACTGTTAGCATCTAGATTCAGGCTCATGGATTTCAATATTAAGCCATGTTACTGCATATCAATGTGAACCCAAGCCCGTAGTAGGAATGTGTTGGAGAGGGGTGTATCACAGAAATCACAAGCTGAAACACACTGCAACACAGAGACAGTGAAACCAGGACAGTGAAACATTAGGCTCCCAGTTAAAGATGCCCTGTGCAGTACATTTCAGGCTGAACCATTCTCCCTTGGTCACAATATTGTTTGCACATTGTATTCCTAATACTTTAACACTCAGCTCTTTAGAATGTTGAGTTGTGGTATGGGTACAGTAAGGATACCAGTGAGTTTTCTTTTTGTGTACTTTAATAACAGAGACGTGTCTTTATTAATGGTGTTGTCTTAAAACATCTCATAGCCTTTATGTTGCTAGAGACAGTGAGGCCAACCACTAACTGGAGAGCAACCCGTACACGAAGACTATGGCAGCGTCTGAATAGAACCCTATGCCCTATATAGTGTGCAACTTTTGACATAGAGCCTCTGTCAATAGTAGTGCACTATATAGGGAATAGGGCTCCTGGTCAATAGAGTGCACTGTATAGGGATATAGGCTTCTATTTGTTGCTTTAGCTAAACCTACAATATCTCTCAGGTCTCCATTTTATTTGGCAAGCCTCCAGTTAAATGAAAAGCAAGAGACGCTTACTGCTCCCATGTCTACGAGGAATGGGGATCACCTCCAGATCAGAGGCAGACATGTGCAAACAATTATTCAATCTCAAAGCAGTAAAAAACACACAAAAAAATACCGTAGAAAAAAGGGCAAACAAGTGAAATAATTTTGTACAGAATACTAACAGCAAAAAATAAACACACATAATGTAAATAATCGT
>NC_036872.1:38024504-38031910 GCF_002910315.2 Salvelinus sp. IW2-2015
TCCGTTAACATTCCACAGGCAGGAATTCTACTTCCTGTTCAGTTCATTGATCCAAACAAGAGCAATCCCTGGTGGTCTTTAACAGGACCTCAAAGTAAACCTTACTGTGGTGTGTGTGTGTGTGTGTGTGTGTGTTGTAGTGTGTGTGTGTTGTGTGTGTGTGTGTGTGTGTGTGTGTGTGTGTGTGTGTGCGTGCGTGCGTGCGTCGTGCGGCGTGCGTGCGTGCGTGCGTGCGTGCGTGCGTGCGTGCGTGACGTGCGTGCGTGTGCGTGGGTTGGTGTGCATGTGTTCAGGTTTTCCTCTTGTGTAACCACAAATATCCATATTAGCATCGATGAAGTTTACAGCACTCACAATACCACGGAAGCAATGTTTTGGCAGTTCTCAGACAAGGGTTTCTCGTCATTGCGAGCGTTGGTTTCAACCAAACGCCTCGGCTTACAATGCGATGATTTCCTTCGTAACCTCTCTCAGTTGACTTGACTTCTCCCTGATATGCTCATTATGTCATCAATGTCAAACAAATTCCTGCAGATAATAACATAATTTTAAATGCCATTCATGTGATGTCACCCTCTGTCATTGTCCTAAGGTCTTTGGTCTTTGTTTGTAGTTTCCAGGATTTAACTCGTCATGAATGGCGATTCTGTGCATAGAACTACTTCCGTCTATTTTCTACAGTAACCCTTTGCATGGTCAATAGAGGAAGGCAACTTTATTATAACTGCTGTGGCCTCCCTATCCCTCTATTCTACATCCACTTACTTTTTGTGAGGTGGAATCAGCCTGCGGGGGCCCAAAGGATTGAACATAGGGCATAGGGATTGAACTGGTTAAGGTTTAGGGTAAGAACTGAACAATAAGTTAGGGTTAGGATTTGAGTTTAGGGTTAAATGACTGAACACTAAGTTAGGGTTAGGATTTGGTTTAGGGTTAATGACTGAACACTAAGTTAGGGTTACGGTTTGGATTAGGGTTAATACTGAACACTAAGTTAGGGTTAGGATTGGTTTAGGGTTAATGACTGAACAATAAGATTTAGGGTAGATTTGGTTTAGGGTTTAATGCATCTGAACACTAAAGTAGGGTTAGGAATTTGGTTTAGGGTTAATGACTGAACACTAAAGTTAGGGTTAGAGATTTTGGTTTAGGGTTAATGACTGAACACTAAGTTAGGGTTAGGATTGGTTTAGCGGTTAATTGACTGAACACTAAGATAGGGTTAGGTTTGGTATTAGGGTTAATAGACTGAAACACTAAATTAAAGTTAGGATTTAGGGCATCCAAAAGCATTCAGAATCTACTGGCTGTATCGACAGCCTTGTATTTCTGCGTGCAAGTCACACACGCGAATCCATGAGGGAAAATAACTGAGCTCTAGAACAGGTAGTCAAGTCTGGAATTGACTACAGCAGTCCTGACTCTGTTTCAATATTCGCAGCTGTTTTTTACTATGTACCTGCAAAGGAGGGTGGAGTGGTGTGTTGTCCATAGCGTGTCCTTAGCCTAACCTACAATTGTTAAACTGCATTGTCTTACCCTCTTCCTGACATCTTTAGTATGTTGCGTTGTGTTATAGGTAATGTTGATAAGTTAGCCGCCCATTCTTCCCTCCTGTACGCCGTGGATTCATCCCGAAAGGGCACTCTATTCCGCTACATAGTGCACCGCTTTTGACCAAGGCATGCATGAGCAGGGTAACCAATTGGGACGAGAACCACGAGTATTAGAAAGGTGAGAAACCTCAGAATGCGTCCTCCTTCCAAACGTAACACATAAAAACCTTTTTGGGTTCACAAGAGATTATAAAGCATTCCAACCGAAAAACATTTGTTGTAAATGATTTGAGGCCATTGGTATTTCATATTGAATTATGACTGAGTAGGACATGCACAAAAATAAGCATTCAATAGATCCAGTACTCACAAAGGTTACAGACAACAGACGTAAGACAATGGTAAAACATAATCACTACTCGTGTGAAATATTGTTCCCATGACAAGACAAATTACAGCTGAGATTGATACATTTAACGTACAAGAGTAAAAACAACTCTTGTTGTTTATTAGCAATGCATTTCACATTGTGATTTTTTTTTTAAATATACAAGTATATATACAGAAAAAGACAATGATTTCTAGATACAAAATGGAATGGATACATAACAGGATGTCATTTCTCCTGCACAATGATAATCTTCTAGTAATAGTACATCTTCACCAGTCTACAGAACTAGAATAGATATCCATTGTCAATCAGCTCGTGACAAATCTCCCACACAGAAACCCCAATCAACCAACAACCAACCTCCCAAAGAAAAGACACCAATTTCATGGTGGTTACACATTGTTTGGCGTAACTAAGGAAATACTTTTGACCCAATGGGTGGGAATCCCCTGATATCTAAAGCAAACCGTTGTGAAGTGTTGTTAGATGTGTTGTGTGATGGTTGCGATGTGTTGTGTGATGGTTGAGATGTGTTGTGTGATGGTGCGATTGCTGTGTGATGGTTGAGATGTGTTGTGTGATGGTTGTTGAATGTGTTGTGTGTATGGTTGAGATGTGTTGTGTGGTGGTTGCGATGTGTTGTGTGGATGGTTGAGATGTGTTGTGGTGATGGTTGCGATGTGCTGTGTGATGTTGCGATGTGTTGTGTGACGGTTGCGATGGGTATTGTGTGAGTGTTGCGATGTGTTGTGTGTGATGTCTGTCATTATTGATGTATGTGTCTGTGGTTGTTGAGACTGGTAATTTCTATGGAGGTCTTAGAGTGCGTTAGAGTCGAGATATATGATCGACTTAGGATCGGTCTGAATGTGAACTCCGCTACCTCTAGAATAACACTCTCGTTGTTACCGTGCTTAATCGGTCTCAGCGAACCTCGCTCGCTCTGTGTACCTCGGTATGCGCCTCTCGCGATGTCTGTCCTGTAGATGGTGAGATGCTCGATCCCATGTGATTGATGGATGTGTCAACTCGCCTGTATCGCTCGCATGAGTTGACGATGTCGCTTGTATCGCTGACTGCTTGCACACCTGATAGTATGTCGTCGCACTCGAGGTTGGAGACTGCTGTTGATTCGTCGCTGTAATGAGTATGAATAGCATCTGCTGGACCCTACCCCTAACCAGACCCGACCCTCGTGATGTATCGACATGATGGCTCGGTGCACTGAGACTCTCGCGCATGTAGTCCTCGTGTGCATCCGGCTTGAATGACCTCCGTGGTATGATCCGCTCATGGATTGCGAACCCAGCCTGTGTTACTCGTAAATGGTATGCCGCACTAGTGATCCTCGTGCCATGGTGACGCATAGTTGTTGACCCACCCAAAACTGTAGTACTGGCATTCCGCGGAAATAATAATCTGTCGTGATTCGGTTGGCGATTAATGTTGGTGCACCTCGAGTATAGTGCAACGACAGGCCATAGTGAGGCCCGCTGGAACGGCATCACATTACAGCAATGATAGAATCTTGATGGGTTCAATCGTGAAAGACAAGAGGACATCTTCTACCCTGGGCACACACCCAACAAACCAAGCCGGCTGCACCAAGACTGCTCACCTCTGAATCTGTGATTCTCGTGACTTCGTTGTAATAGGCAGCTATGAATAATTCCTTAATAACAGGCCAGAGAAATCCTCCGCAGTAAGCCCAAACCTTAGCCGCTAGGGCACTTAAAACCAACCCGGTAACACTCTCATTACTGATACGCCGGACTTACAAACAACCTCGAGATCAAACACTCGCGTCCTCAAAGCACACCAGGGGAACGGTGCGCCGAAATAGGTCTCCTAACTGAATAGCTTAATAAGCGGCACTACACACTATAGTATACTCTAGAGAGTCATCACAAAGCGATCAATTAGTCATTGAATCTTCTCATTATTAACGCACCTACTCCTTGACAGGATTTCCAGAAAATACACTTGATACCACCACAACATATTTGGCATATCCTGCTATTGCCAACTCCAGACCACATTAGAACTCAGAATCTTTAAGATTCACTACCAGTAGGCACAACTAGATAGTACCCCCGTCCACACCAACAAAAAAAATCCCATCAGGTAAAGCTCTCGTTCTACACGCTCGTCTGATCCATAAAAATCTGGCGTTACCGGTGGTTTGCTATAGAATTTTATCCGCATACTCCTAATAACACCATGTCATATGTTACCTTCATATCTCTCCAGACACTAAACAAGTCTCCTTTAATGCCACTCTCATACATGACTTTTCAAACACTGGTACCAGGGGACTCAGACGACGTCTTGTGAGGACTGCGTCGGGCCGTCCATGAGCCACAAACAACGTATGCAGTTTGTGAGAGTCTCACTTTCCACAGATGTTTAGCCTTGTAGTGTGTAGCCTAAACCGCTTCGGACGCTACAGCGATATTGTGAGAGACCAATTTCCGCGATGTCTCATGGTCTGACAAACACTGCTCTAGCTCTGTCCACTTTCACTGCAGATGTGGAAGTGTTACATGGATGAGACGCATCTACAGCAAAAAAAATGTATATCTCTAGTTAAAGTGAACGATGTTTATATGCCAATTAGAATTTCCGCAGGAGCGACATCCGAACATAGTATTTTTCATGTGCACTGTCGCTTAAAAATCACATCTAAAAATCCATAAATTAAAGTACCAACCAATTGAATATGTACTGGCGTTGCGAGGCAACTGAGAGTACCTCTCAGTGCACCGCTTCACGCCATAAGTAATCTCTGGGTCACCTCATTTGACCGGCAATAGTAAGCCAGGGTTTAACATTGGCCTCTTAATTGCCCATAACCCAGTTACGGCCTATAGCCAATGTAAACTGGGTCTACTTGCAGTTACCCGACCCAATAATGCGCCAGTTGCCCCAACTCCATAAGTAGATATTTCAATTTGTGGTTGGTGACTACTGGGTTATTTGTGGTTAGTTATTAGTTAGGTGTTAGGTGATCTGGAGAATAGAACATGTTCACAGAAAAAAACAAGCGAAGGCCTAGCCCCCCGTGAACTGAGCCAAAAAAAACGTTACATCTGGTAGAACACAGGTCTGGCATCATGGTTACCTGATGATAGCAGATAACTAAGCTAGAGTTAATATGCGGTAGGAGTCACTAACTGAGTTATTGGGTAGTGGGTAACTAACTAGGTTATTGGTAGTGGTTAACTAACTGATTTATTGGGTAGGGTAGACATTTTGTGGGTAACTGGTTAGGTGGGAAATAGGGTTAGGTAGGGTACTGGGTTATTGGGTAGGGTAACTAACTGGTTATTGGGTAGGTAAGGGGTTATCTGGTAGGGTATAAGGGTATTGTAGGGTAAACTACTGGGTTTTATGGGTAGGGTACGGTCATGGGTGTATATGGGATAGGGGTAACTAACTGGTAGGTGGGTATAATGGGTGATGGTAGAACGCGTATAGCTACTGGGTAACGGTAGGGTACTGGGTTATTGGGTTAGGGTAACTGGGTTATTGGTTAGGTACACTGGGTTATTGGGTGGGTCTAAATCTTGGGTTTATTGGGTGGGTAACTAACTTGGGTTATTGGGTAGAGGTAACTACTGGGTTATTGGTAGGGTATAACGTTTTGGTCCTCTGGTTATTGGGTTAGGGGTAACTGGGTTATGGTAGGTAACTGGGGTTATTGGGTAGGGTAACTGGGTTATTGGTAGGGTATATACTGCGGTTATTGGGCTAGGGTAACTAACTGGGTTATTGGGTAGGGATACTGGTTATTGGGTTAGGTAACTAACCTGGGTTATGGGTAGGGTAATCTAACTGGTTTGGGTAGGGTAACTAACTGGGTTATTGGGTAGGGTACTGGGTTATTGGGTAGGGTAAACTGGGTTATTGGGTAGGGTAACTGTGGTTATCTGGGTAGATGAGTAACTAAACTGGGTTATTGGGTAGAGGGTAACTGGGTTATTGGGTAGGGGTAACTAAACTGGGTTATTGGGTAGGGGTAAACTAACTGGTTGTAGTACTGGGTATGGTAGGGTAACTGGGTTATTGGGTAGGGTAACTGGGTATTGGTAGGGTAACTGGGTTACTGGTAGGGCAAGTCTGGGTCGGTAACTGGTTATTGGTAGGGTACAACTGGTTGTAGGTACGGGTTATTGGGTAGTGGTAACTGACCCAGTCACCCTACCCAATAACCCAGTCACCCTACCCAATAACCCAGTCACCCTACCCAATAACCCAGTTACCCTACCCAATAACCCAGTCACCCTACCCAATAACCCAGTTACCCTACCCAATAACCCAGTTACCCTACCCAATAACCCAGTTGCCCCAACCCAGTACATATTCAATTGGTTTGTAACTTTATTTATTTGATTTTATAGATGTTATTTTTAAAGCGACAGTGCACATGAAAAATAACTAATGTCGATGTCCGCCTCCCCTGCGGAAATCTAATTGGCATAATAAAAACATCTGTCACTTTAAACTAGAGATAACATTTTTTTTTGCTGTAGATGCGTCTCAATCCATGTAACACTTCCACATCTGCAGTGAAARGTGACAGAGCTAGAGCAGTGTTTGTCAGACCATGAGACATCCGGAAAATTGGTCTTCTCACAATATCGTCTGTAGCGTCCGAACGGTTTAGGCTACACACTACACTAAACCATCTGTGGAAAGGTGAGACTCTCACAAACGCACGTTGTTTTGCTCTTGGACGCCCACAGTCCTCACAAGACTCGTCTGAAGGTCCCCGGTACCAGTTGAAAACATGTATGGAGTCTGTGTGATGGTTGCGATAATGTTGGTGTGATGGTTGTGAGAAGGTGTGGGGGTGGACAGGCATCACATTACAGAATGAAGAATTCTTGTGGGTTCAATCGTGAAGAAAAGGACTCTTTACCTGGGAACACAACAACACAGCCGGCTGCACCAGAGACTGCTCTTGTCTGTTTGTATTGTTATTGGAGTGTTTTTTAATAACTTGCCCGAGAATCAGTTGAAAATTAGCCCGGCTGCTAAAACCGTCACTTTTACTGAAAACGTGGATTAACTCTAGAGTCTAAACCTCGTCTAAGCCAGGGGAGGGGGGGTGGTTCTACTAAGCTATAAGGAATTGTTTTTAAGAAGGTCATACAAAGGATCAATTAGCTATTGGATTTTTAATTTTAAGACCCCTTGAAGGATTCCAGAAATATACTGTAAAAAACCATATTTGGGCCTTACTGCTATTGGCCCATACAAACACATTGAATAACAGATTCACTACATGGAACAACAGATAGTCCCCCCACAAGAAAAAATCTCAAGGAAGTTGTTCTAAAGTGTCTGTCCTAAATTCGGAGACGATATAAGAGAAAGATCAGGAAACATTTGTTATTTGATTACATGTATTTAACCCTATTTTTTTAGCACTAAACAGTTCCATACTACGACCTCCG
>NC_036872.1:38032063-38040392 GCF_002910315.2 Salvelinus sp. IW2-2015
AGATGTGTTGCTGTGAATGGTTGTTGATGTGTGTGTGTGTGGATGTTTTGTGGTTGATGATTTAGTTGTTGTTGTGTGATGGTTGCGAGTGCTGTGTGATGTTGCGATGTGTTGTGTGACGTTGCGATGGTTGTTGTGTGAGATGTTGCGATGTGTTGTGTGTGATGTCTGTCATTATTGATGTATGTGTCTGTGGTTGTTGAGACTGGTAATTTCTATGGAGGTCTTAGAGTGCGTTAGAGTCGAGATATATGATCGACTTAGGATCGGTCTGAATGTGAACTCCGCTACCTCTAGAATAACACTCTCGTTGTTACCGTGCTTAATCGGTCTCAGCGAACCTCGCTCGCTCTGTGTACCTCGGTATGCGCCTCTCGCGATGTCTGTCCTGTAGATGGTGAGATGCTCGATCCCATGTGATTGATGGATGTGTCAACTCGCCTGTATCGCTCGCATGAGTTGACGATGTCGCTTGTATCGCTGACTGCTTGCACACCTGATAGTATGTCGTCGCACTCGAGGTTGGAGACTGCTGTTGATTCGTCGCTGTAATGAGTATGAATAGCATCTGCTGGACCCTACCCCTAACCAGACCCGACCCTCGTGATGTATCGACATGATGGCTCGGTGCACTGAGACTCTCGCGCATGTAGTCCTCGTGTGCATCCGGCTTGAATGACCTCCGTGGTATGATCCGCTCATGGATTGCGAACCCAGCCTGTGTTACTCGTAAATGGTATGCCGCACTAGTGATCCTCGTGCCATGGTGACGCATAGTTGTTGACCCACCCAAAACTGTAGTACTGGCATTCCGCGGAAATAATAATCTGTCGTGATTCGGTTGGCGATTAATGTTGGTGCACCTCGAGTATAGTGCAACGACAGGCCATAGTGAGGCCCGCTGGAACGGCATCACATTACAGCAATGATAGAATCTTGATGGGTTCAATCGTGAAAGACAAGAGGACATCTTCTACCCTGGGCACACACCCAACAAACCAAGCCGGCTGCACCAAGACTGCTCACCTCTGAATCTGTGATTCTCGTGACTTCGTTGTAATAGGCAGCTATGAATAATTCCTTAATAACAGGCCAGAGAAATCCTCCGCAGTAAGCCCAAACCTTAGCCGCTAGGGCACTTAAAACCAACCCGGTAACACTCTCATTACTGATACGCCGGACTTACAAACAACCTCGAGATCAAACACTCGCGTCCTCAAAGCACACCAGGGGAACGGTGCGCCGAAATAGGTCTCCTAACTGAATAGCTTAATAAGCGGCACTACACACTATAGTATACTCTAGAGAGTCATCACAAAGCGATCAATTAGTCATTGAATCTTCTCATTATTAACGCACCTACTCCTTGACAGGATTTCCAGAAAATACACTTGATACCACCACAACATATTTGGCATATCCTGCTATTGCCAACTCCAGACCACATTAGAACTCAGAATCTTTAAGATTCACTACCAGTAGGCACAACTAGATAGTACCCCCGTCCACACCAACAAAAAAAATCCCATCAGGTAAAGCTCTCGTTCTACACGCTCGTCTGATCCATAAAAATCTGGCGTTACCGGTGGTTTGCTATAGAATTTTATCCGCATACTCCTAATAACACCATGTCATATGTTACCTTCATATCTCTCCAGACACTAAACAAGTCTCCTTTAATGCCACTCTCATACATGACTTTTCAAAACTGGTACCAGGGGACTCATGACAGAGCTCCTTGTGATGGAATCGCTCGGGCGTCACAGAGAACAAACAACCGTACGTTGTGAGAAGTCCACTTTCCACAGTGTTTACCTGTAGTGTGTAGCCTAAACCGCTTCGGACGCTACAGCGATATTTGAGAGACCAATATTTCCGCGCATTCTCTGGTCTGACAAACACTGCTCTAGCTCTGTCACCTTTCACTGCAGATGTGGAAGTGTTACATGGATGAGACGCATCTACAGCAAAAAACAATGTATATCTCTAGTTAGTGACAGATGTTGTTAATATGCCAATTAGATATTTCCGCAGGGGAGCGATATCAGACATTAGTTATTTTTCATGTGCACTGTCCGCTTTAAAAATCACCTAATACAATCACACTAAATTAAAGTACCAACCAATTGAACTACTGTACTGGCGTTACGCAGGCAACTGAGAGTACCTCTCAGTGCACCGCTTCACGCCATAAGTAATCTCTGGGTCACCTCATTTGACCGGCAATAGTAAGCCAGGGTTTAACATTGGCCTCTTAATTGCCCATAACCCAGTTACGGCCTATAGCCAATGTAAACTGGGTCTACTTGCAGTTACCCGACCCAATAATGCGCCAGTTGCCCCAACTCCATAAGTAGATATTTCAATTTGTGGTTGGTGACTACTGGGTTATTTGTGGTTAGTTATTAGTTAGGTGTTAGGTGATCTGGAGAATAGAACATGTTCACAGAAAAAAACAAGCGAAGGCCTAGCCCCCCGTGAACTGAGCCAAAAAAAACGTTACATCTGGTAGAACACAGGTCTGGCATCATGGTTACCTGATGATAGCAGATAACTAAGCTAGAGTTAATATGCGGTAGGGTCACTAACTGAGTTATTGGGTGTAGGGTACTAACTAGGTTATGGTAGTGGTAACTAACTGATTATTGGGTAGGGTAACGTAACTGGGTTATTGGGTAGGGAATTAACTGGGTTATGGGTAGGGTACTGGGTTATTGGGTAGGGTAACTAACTGGTTATTGGGTTAGGGTAACTGGTGTTAGGGTAGGGTAACTACTGGGTTTTGGGTAGGGTAACTATGGGTTCATTGGGTATTGGTAGGGTAACTAACGTTATGTGGGTAATATTGGGTTGAGGTATGAGGTAGGTAATAACTGGGTTATTGGGTAGGGTAACTGGGTTATTGGGTATAGGGTATACTGGGTTATTGGGTAGGGTAAACTACTGGGTTATTGGGTAAGGGTAACTAACTGGGTTATTGGGTAGGGTAACTAACTGGGTTATTGGGTAGGGTAATAACGAGGTAGGCTGGTTATTGGGTTAGGGTAACTGGGTTATTGGGTAGGTAACTGGGTTATTGGGTAGGGTAACTGGGTTATTGGGTAGGGTATAACTGGTTATTGGGTAGGGTCTAACTGGGTTATTGGGTAGGGAACTGGGTTTATTGGGTAGGGTAACTAACTGGGTTATTGGGTAGGGTAACTAACTGGTTTATTGGGTAGGGTAACTGGGTTATTGGTAGGGTAACTGGGTTATTGGGTAGGGTTAAACTAGGGTTATTGGTAGGGTAACTGTGTGTTATTGGTAGTGAGTAACTAACTGGGTTATGGGTAGGGTAACTGGGTTATTGGGTAGGGTAACTAACTGGGTTATTGGGTAGGACTAACTGGTTTTGGAGTGGTAACTGGGTTATTGGGTAGGGTAACTGGGTATTGGTAGGGTAACTGGGTTATTGGTAGTGGTACTGGTTATTGGGTAGGGTAACTGGGTTATTGGGTAGGGTAACTGGGTTATTGGGTAGGGTAACTAACTGGGTTATTGGGTAGGGTAACTGGGTTATTGGGTAGGGTAACTGGGTTATATGGTAGGGTAACTGGGTTATTGGGTAGGGTAACTGGGTTATTGGTAGGGTAACTAACTGGGTTATTGGGTAGGGTAACTGGGTTATTGGGTAGGGTAACTGGGTTATTGGTAGGGTACTGGGTTATTGGGTAGGTAACTGGGTTATTGGGTAGGTGAACTGGGTTATTGGGTAGGGTGAGTTTGAGCGTCTTAAACTTTTTGGCTAGACTGTTAGCATCTAGATTCAGGCTCATGGATTTCAATATTAAGCCATGTTAACTGCATATCAATGTGAACCAAGCCCGTAGTAGGAATGTGTTGGAGGGGGTGTGATCACAGAAATACCAAGCTGAAACACACTGCAACACAGAGACAGTGAAACAGGACAGTGAAACATTAGGCTCCCAGTTAAAGATGCCCTGTGCAGTACATTTCAGGCTGAACCATTCTCCCTTGGTCACAATTTGTTGGCACATTGTATTCCTAATACTTTAACACTCAGCCTTTAGAATGTTGACAGTTGTTATGGGTACAGTAGGATACCAGTGAGTTTTTCTTTTTGTGTACTTTAATAACAAGACGTGTCTTTATTATGGTGTTGTCTTAAAACATCTCATAGCCTTTATGTTCTAGAGACAGTGAGCCAACCACAAACTGGAGAGCAACCCGTACACTGAAGACTATGGCAGCGTCTGAATAGAACCCTATGCCTATATAGTGTGCAACTTTTGACATAGAGCTCTGGTCAATAGTAGTGCACTATATAGGGAATAGGGCTCTGGTCAATAGTAGTGCACTGTATAGGGAATAGGGTCTGCGTCAATAGTAGTGCACTATATAGGGAATAGGGCTTGGTCAATAGTAGTGCACTAATAGGGAATAGAGCTCTGGTCAATAGTAGTGCACTATATAGGGAATAGAGCTCTGGTCAATAGTAGTGCAATATAGGGAATAGGGCTCTGGTCAAAAGTAGTGCACTATAAGGAATAGAGCTCTGGTCTATAGTAGTGTGCTATAAGGAATAGGGGCTCTGGTCTATAGTAGTTCCACTATATAGGGAATAGGGTTCTTATTTGTTGCTTAGCTAAACCTAACCTATATCTCTTCAGGGTCTCCATTTTATTTGGCAAGCCTCCAGTTAAATGATAAAGCAGAGGAAGCTACTCTTCCCCATGTCTACGAGGAATGGGGATACTCCCAGATCAGAGGCAGACATGTGCAACAATTATTCAATCTCAAAGCAGTAAAAACACACAAAAATACCGTAGAAAAAAAGGCAACAAAGTGAAATAATTTTGTTACAGAATACATAAGCAGCAATAATAAAAAACATAATAAGTTTAAATAATCGTTCAGTTCAAACAAACAGAATTAGTCCCTGCGTAAGGTAAATAACCCTTACCTTATACATGACCCATAAGAACATGTTCAGTACATTTTTCCTGCGTTGACCTGCCAGGGATTGTGAGTTCTTCTTCTAGTTCTACCTTCCTCCTCTTTTACTGGTCCTTTCCCACAGTTGCATGTCAGTAACAACAACAGTCATATGTCTGATCTCTCCACTGACACGTGTGCATTTTTGGCATGTCTTAACCATGAGTCCTGACGGGTTTGTTTTTATAGTCCAAAACAAGTTGAATTCACTTACATTTAGCAGACGCCCTTCTCAGAGAGACTTACAGGAGCAGTCAGGGTTAAGTGCCTTGCTCAAGGGACGTCGACAGATTTTCCGCCTAGTCTCCTACCTCACTTGTGAGAATCACATGACATCGCTGCATTTACAGTCATCCAATTCTTATTCTCTTTCCATTCATTTGTATTTTGACCAAATCAGATCAGCTCTTTTGACAATAATTGCACAAGACCAGAATTAGGCTGCCTGTGTAAACACTGTCTTAGTGGCTTGAATACTCCAAATACACTAGGCCCACAACATATTAGGAATGATTGAGTTATTGAATAGTCAATGATTGAGTTATTTGAATAGTCTTTAAAGTCAAATAAGGATATACAAATGAAGGAATATAAAGTAGAGGTTATGTTATTCCTTCATGTAAACACCACAGGTTCTTTACTCCAATAAGATAGTCCAGCTGCCCGCAGTCCTTCATGTTAACGGTAAATCCTTCTTGCCATCCCTCACGTTGAATATCTGCACCTTCACAGTCTTTAATCGAATAGATAATCCAGTAAAGCGATGAAGCCTAGAGAGACAAGAGAAAATAATGGTCAGCGAATCAAAGTGTTTTTTTATAGAGTAAAGGTCATTAGTTAGTTTAATTACACTTCCTCAACATAACAGTTGTAGTGAGTTCACCTATTCACAATCCTAGCCTTCTCATTGTTTCCAAGAGGTGAGTCAATGTAAAACATTCTCTCTCTTCAACCATCACACAGCACATCGCAACCATCACACAACACATCTCAACCATCACACAACACATCGCAACCATCACACAACACATCTCAACAACACTTCACAACGGTTGCTTTAGATATCAGGGGATTCCACCCATTGGGTCAAAAGTATTTCCTTAGTTACGCCAAACAATGTGGTAACCACCATTGAAATTGGTGTCTTTTCTTTGGGAGGTTGGTTGTTGGTCGATTGGGGTTTCTGTGTGGGAGATCTTGTCACGAGCTGATTGACAATGGATATTATTCTAGTTCTGTTGACTGGTTGAAGATGTACTATTACTAGAAGATTATCATTGTGCAGGAGAAATGACATCCTGTGTATGTATCCATTCCATTTTGTCTTCTAGAAATCATTGTCTTTTTCTGTATATATACTGTATATTTAAAAAAAATCACAATGTGAAATGCATTGCTAATAAACATAAGAGTTTTTTTTCTCTTGTACCGTAAATGTATCAATCTCAGTGTAATTTGTCTTGTCTGGAACAATATTTCACACGGTAGGATTATGTTTTCCATTGTCTTACGTCTGTTGTTTAACCTGTTGTGAGTATGATCTATTGAATGCTTATTTTGGGTGCAGTCCTACTAGTCATAATCAAATGAAATACCAATGGCCTCAAATCATTTCACAAATGTTTTCGTTGGAATGCTTTATAATCTCTTGTGAACACAAAAGGTTTTTATGTGTTACGCTTATGGAAGGAGACCATTCTGAGGTTTCTCACCTGTCTAAAACTCGCTGGTTTCGTCCCAATTGGTACCCTGCCAGATGCCTTGGTCAAAAGCGGTGCACTATGTAGGGAATAGAGTGCCCTTTGGGATGAATCCACGGCGACAGGAGGAAGATGGGCGCTAACATCACATTCCTATAACACAACGCAACATACTAAAGATGTCAGGAAGAGGTAGACATGCCAGTTTAATTGTAGGTTAGGCTAAGACACGCATGGACACACACACACTCCACCCTCCTTTGCAGGTACAGAGTAAAACAGCTGCGAATATGAAACAGAGTCAGGAACTGCTGTATCATTCCAGACTTGACTACCTGTTCTAGAGCTCAGTTATTTTCCCTCATGGATCGCGTGTGTGACTCACGCAGAAATACAAGGCTGTCGATACAGCCAGTAGATTCTGAATGCTTTTGGATGCCCTAATCCTAACTTTAATTTAGTGTTCAGTCATTAACCCTAAACCAAACCCTAACCCTATCTTAGTGTTCAGTCATTAACCCTAAACCAAATCCTAACCCTAACTTAGTGTTCAGTCATTAACCCTAAACCAAATCCTAACCCTAACTTAGTGTTCAGATCATTAAACCCTAAACCAAATTAACCCTAACTTATTGTTCAGTCATTAACCCTAAACCAATCCTAACCCTAACTTAGTGTTCAGTCATTAACCCTAATCCAAATCCCTAACCCTAACTTAGTGTTCAGTCATTAACCCTAAACCAAATCCTAACCCTTAACTTAGTGTTCAGTCATTAACCCTAAAACCAAATCCTAAACCCTAAACTATTGTTCAGTCATTAACCCTAACCTTAACCAGTTTCAATCCCTATGCCCTATGTTAACCTTTGGGCCCCGCAGGCTGAATATCCACCCAAACAGTAGTGGGTATGTAGAATAGAGGGATAGGAGGCACAGCAGTTATAAAGTTGCTTCCTCTATTGACATGCAAAGGGTACTGTAGAAATAGAACGGAATGTAGTTCTATGCACAGAATCGCCATCATGACGAGTTAAATCTGGAAACTACAACAAAGACCAAAGCCTGTAGGACAATGACAGAGGGGTGACATCACATGAATGGCATTTAAAATTATGTATTTCTGCAGGAATTTGTTTGACATGATGAACATAATGAGCATTCAGGAGAGTCTAAGTCAACTGAGAGAGGTTACGATAGGAAATCACGCCATTGTAGCCGAGGCGGTTTGGTGAACAACGTCGCATGACGAGAACCCTTGTCTGAGAACTGAAAACATTTGCTTCCGTGGTATTGTGAGGCTGTAACTCATCGAGCTAATATGGTATTTGTGGTACACAAGAGGAAACCTGAACACATGCACCCACCCACGCACGCACGCACGCACGCACGCACGCACGCACGCACGCACGACACGCACGCACGCACGCACGCACGCACGCACGCACGCACACACACACAACACACACACACACACAACACACACACACACACACACACACACACACACACACACACACACACACACACAGTAAGGTTTACTTTGAGGTCCTGTTAAAAGACCACAGGGATGCTCATTGTTTGGATCAATGAACTGGACAGGAAGTAGAATTTCTGCCTGTTGGAATGTTAACGGA
>NC_036872.1:38044409-38049847 GCF_002910315.2 Salvelinus sp. IW2-2015
AGGTTTTTGCATTACGGTGTGCCATTAATCGATAAGGCTGCAGCTCCCAGTCACAGTCTTTTGGCAATGAGAGCAGCAGGTACGATTGTGTTGGATTCAGACTAGGCAGAGGTCTGCCAATTGGACTTCTATCATTAATGGCCCCTAACTGGAACTGCTTCTGCAAAAACGGTCAAGCCGAACGTCACATCATGAAACAGATTGTACCGTGAGCCAGTTCGTATAGAAAGTGAGTCGGTTAAGGTATATAAATGTGAGTCTTTAAGGTAGAAGAAAGTGAGTCTGTTAAGGGTATAGAACAGTGCAGTCTGTTAAGGTATAGAACAGTGAGTTGTTAACGGAGAACAGTGAGTCTGTTAAGGTATAGGAACAGTGAGTCTGTTACGCGTATATGAACAATGTGAGTCTGTTAATGGTATATAACAGTGAGTCTGTAAGGTATAGAACACGGTGATCTTAAGGTATACGAACAGTGTATCCTGTCAGAGGTTATAACAGAAATGTTGTGTAAGGTATAGAAGTAGAGTTATTATTGTTAAGGTTAGAACAGCTGAGTCTGTTAGGTATTAAGAACAGGATGGTCTGTTAGGTAAACGAACAGTGAGTCGTAGTTAGGTATAGATGAGTCTGTAAGTAATGACAGTGGTTAGTAGGGGGAATAGGAGTCATGTAGACAGATAGGTTATGTTACAGTGATATGGCTATGTGACCGCCAGATTTAGGAATGACTTCGAGAGAGTCCTTCTGTCTGTCAGAGTGAAACAGTTTGTCATGTGAAATTAGCCGCTCGACCTCAACATATGTGATTGTTTTTCTAAAAGCGCACAAATACCCTACCATTTTGTATGTATAGTATATGTGAGAGCTGCGATTCTGCATTAAGAATATTATGCCCACAGCTATATCTCTTAGATCATAGGTGGATCCTGCTTTAACATCGGTATAGCTACGAGTAAACGCGGACAGACAGGACCCAGGATCCAACTCGACCAAAATCTCTCGCGGAAGAAATAGGCAATATTGGTGGAAGAACAAGAGTTATATACCGTCTTTGGATGAGGAAGGATAGATGGTATTTCATTACCCTCCCTTCTATCCTAAGTACATCCGCTCTCCACACCTCATAAAATCATCGTCAATCTATTCCATACCCTCTACTCTACTACCCTGCATATTATTACTTCTAATATATTCTATTACACCATCTATATATCTATCTTCTATCTATCTATCTTATCTAATCCTACTATTCATATGCTACTCTACTATCTATTACTAATCTATCCTATCATTCTATCGTATCATCTATCTGACACTTCTAGCTATCTACTCTTCTATCTATCTATCGTATTCATATCTATCTAATCTATCTATCCTTCCTAATCTATTATCCATTCACCTTCTCCTTTCCATCACCTCTCTCTAATGTGTCCTTATATCACCTACTCTATCCACCCTCTCTCCATCCCCAATCCATGCCCCTCCTCTCCATCCATCCTCCTCTCCATCCATTCCCTCTCCTATCCATCCGTCACTCCAACAGTTATAATCAGCAGACGATTGCGAATGTAGCAGGTAATGGTCCATTTGACAAGGATGTCCAAGTCCACCTATACACCCATTAAGAATGCAATCAAGATGTAGGATCTTCATTTGACTGTAAATAATTCCGTCGGAAACATTTGTTCCATGATGTAGCTTGATCAGAGTTTGTGGTTACGTGCCAATACTCTTAATAATTACCAGTACTGTCTTATATAACCAGTACCTTTAATTAGACCAGTACTCTTATATAAGCTGTACTCTTAATATAACGATACTGCTCATATAACAGTACTTTAACATTACTTATATACATGTAACTCTTATATAATCCATTCTCTTATATAACCACCTAATACGTACTCTTAATATATACACAGTACTCTTATATAACCATCTATTAATCTATATAACCATACTCTAATATAGACCAGATACTCTCATATAACCAGTACTTATACAATTTAAATCCAGTACTCTTAATATAACCACGTACTCGTATATAACTAGTACTGCTAATAAACCTATTTAAAACCTCTACCTAATATTACCGGTACTCTTAATATAAACCAGTACTCAAATAACAGTACAAGTAAACCAGTCTCTTATATAAATCATGTACCTCCTTAATATAACCAGTACTCTTATATAACCTAGCACTTAAAACCATTCAAATATAACCAGTACTGTTATACCTAGTATTTAATATAACCAGTACTCTTAATATAAACCAGCATACCTATAGAATATAACAGTACTCTAAATAAACCAATTAGCTCTTAAGTAATAACCAGTACTGCCTTAATATACTAAAAACCAAGTACTTCTTGATTATAACCAAGTGAACTCTTAATATTAAACAGTACTTTAATATAACCAGTGACTTTAATATAACGTACTCTCAATATAAACAGTAGCTCCTAATATAACATTACTCTTTAAATAACCCAGTATGCCTTAATAAGCCAGTTACTCTATATACACAGTACTTATTAACGACTCCTAATATATACCAATGTACTATACTCTTAATATAACCAGTACTCTTAATATAACCAGTACTCTTATATAACCAGTACTCTTAATATAACCAGTACTCTTATATAACCAGTACTCTTATATAACCAGTACTCTTATATAACCAGTACTATTATATAACCAGTACTCTTATATAACCAGTACTCTTATATAACCAGTACTCTTAATATAACCAGTACTCTTATATAACCAGTACTCTTATATAACCAGTACTATTATATAACCAGTACTCTTATATAACCGTATGTTAGTGTGGGTTTTCAGTGAATTTATGTCAATTATGAAGCTCATCTGTATTTCCTGCCGTGCAGGAAAATTCTCTGCAACAATTGTGTGATCGAATTAAGATCCTACATCTGTATAGTCAATGCTTCATTCTACGTGGTTTGCTAGTCTAGTAGAAGAGTAGAGGTCATTTCTCCATCCCTCTCTTCTAGGCAAGTCAGTTAAGAACAAATTATTTTTTACAATGACGGCCTACCCCGGCCAAACCCTTAACGACCCTGGGCCGGATGTGCGCCGCCCTATGAGATTCCCGATCACGGCCGGTTGTGATACAGCCCAGAATTGAACCCGGGTCTGTAGTGACGCCTCTAGCATTGCGATGCAAGGCCTTAGACCGCTGCGCCACTCAGGTCCATGTTCAGTTCTGAAGTCCACACCATAGAGTACCACTTAGAATGTATTTGCCCAGTACATGCAAAATCATACTTGGCTACGAGAGATCCCAGAGGAAAACGGCTGTCCTCGGGCAGTCCTCGGGCAGTCCTCGGGCAGTCCTCGGGCAGTCCTCGGGCAGTCCTCGGGAAGTCCTCGGTGTAAAGAGTGCAAACAGCCTCGAGAAACGGCTAAGAAAAACAGACTGTATTTTTTGACACGTACAGCAAACACACCAGTCATAATAAAACCCAGAGAAGATGAAATAACTGCGATGTTCACCATTAAACTAATATCCTGCTTCATCAGTCCCACTGYGATCTCTRTATRTCTCTCTRTCYGACTAAAACCCAGTGRTGTAAAGTACTTAAGTAAAAATACTTTAAAGTACTATTTTTTKGGGGTATCTGTACACTACTATTTATATTTTTGACAACTTTTACTTTCACTTCACTAAATTCCTAAAGACAATAGTGTACTTTTTACTCCTTACATTTTCCCTGACACCCAAAAAKAATTGTTACATTTTGATTGCAAGASAGGACAGCACATTTATCAAGAGAACATCCCTAGTCATCCCTACTTCCTCTGATCTGGCAGACTCACTAAACACACATGCTTCGCTTGTAATTGATGTCTGAGTGTTGGAGCGTGCCCCTGGCTATCCGTAAATTAAAAAAAACAAGAAAATAGCGCCGTCTGCTTTGCTTAATATAAGGAATGTGACATGATTTATACTTGTACATTGATACTTAAGCATATTTAAAACCAAATACTTTTAGACTTTTACTGAAGTCATTTTTTTACGAGGTGACTTTCACTTTGACTTGAGTCATTTTCTATGAAGTTATCTGTCCTTTTACTCAAGTATGACATCTGCATTCCTTTTCCACCACTGCTAAAACCTCTAACCCAGTCAGTATACAGATCAATCAGCAGGCTTCTGAACCTTCATTTCCTGCTGTGGATGTGATCAAGGAGTGTTTATATTAGCAGCTAGCTAGTGCCTCTGGCTGTGGTCTGTGTGTGTGTGTGTGTGTGTGTGTGTGTGTGAGTGCACGGTTGGGGAGTAACTGACTACATGTAATCTGATGACCCAAAAATCGAAACGAAACCGTAATCAGTGACGTTAGCAGCAAAAAAATATTGTAAACAGATTACAGATACCTTTTGAAAAGCTAGATGATTAATTCTTGGATTAATTCAAATTAAGAAAGGATGTTTGCGGAAAAATACATTATGACACATTTCTCAATGACATTCAGTTCAGCATTGAAAAAAGGCGCAAGTTTAAGTTTGTCAGAACAGCATGGAAGGGTGTCCACYCACTCTGCCCAGAGTTTGGTGAAAACATGCTTTGGTGATGCTATTTCACTTCCTTATGTTTTAAAATACATTTTACCAAGGTAAATTTGATTCTTCATGTGGGGTCTTTCTCTAAACATCTCMTTAACATTATGTCCAAAAAGTCATATTTTGTCACCTAATACATACATCCCATAATAAGCACAGGGCTCTGTTGACATAGCGATGCAGGTTTTGAGGATCGTTGTCTTCAAAGTTGTTTCCGTGGGCCGCAAAAGCAAAATCAGCACGAACGGCCGTAAATGTTACGTAATAAGGTTGGTGTACGCCCAGTGCTCAGTTCACAGAGATACGCTTGTTTTTGTGAGAAATTTTGAAAAATAACAGGAATTTCTAATTATTATGAAAAGAGTATACTGAAATGTGAAAATCGTACATTTCATGTCTCAAAATCGATATCTATCTTACATGTATAATGTTTTATGTCCTGCGGATTGGAGAAGAAAGACCACGAGTTCAACAGGAAAGTGAGCCTGTCATCCCCCTCATCCTCCTCTCCTCATCCTCCTCTCCTCATCCTCCTCTCATCATTCTCCTCTACTCATCCTCCTCTCCTCATCCTCCTCTACACATCCCCCTCTCCTCATCCCCCTCTACTCATCCTCCTCTCCTCGCCAACGTGGCGCAACCACGCACACGCACAGCACACACACGGCACACACATAGGACACGCAACACTCGCACGCGCACCCGCACACACCAATGCACAACAAAGACACAAGCACACCACACACAAGCCATTAGACGAAGATAGCATAATGCTCTGCAAATTAGCTGTGGGTTTAAAATAAGGGTTAGCCCAGCGACTGACAGCATTGTCTGTCACATAAGCAATG
>NC_036872.1:38055188-38067295 GCF_002910315.2 Salvelinus sp. IW2-2015
GGATTGTTAGAGGGAGGATGGAGGGAGAGGCGGATGAGGAGTGAGGAGGCATGAGTGAAAAGAGCGAGGAGGAAAGAGGATGAGTAGATAGGCATGAGACGAGTAGAGAGGCGTAAATATCGCCTATGAGTAGAAGAGGATGATGAGAGAGGATGAGGATGAGAGAAGGAATGAGTTAGAGGTGGGAAGAATGATGACTCGAGAGATGAGGGAGGAGGAGATGAGAGAGGAGGATGAGGGAAGAACGGGATGAGGATGAAGCAGCGAGGGAGTTAGTAGAGAGATTGACGGGGGGAGGGGGGAAGGGGAGAAGAGCCGGGGAGGCGGGAATTGACGAGAGGATAGAAGGCGGCGGCCATGAAGTACGAGGTGGGGATGAAAGGGAGAGGCATGGGCAGGGGATGAGGGGATTGGGGGAGTTAATGAGGAGGATGAGGGAGCAGTTGCGTGCACGAGCACAATGATGAGACCGGAGAGGGGTGAGTGTTTCGTGTCGTAGTAGCAGCCAAGTAGTTATAGCGAGGCTTTAGGTGATCGAAGAGGAGATGGTTAAAGATAGAGCGAGAGAGGAGAATGATGAGAGGACAGGCGATTGAGGAGAGCGAGGATAGATGAGGAGGAGGCGATGAGGACACGCAGGGGGCATGGATGGGCATGAGAGAGAGAGGGGTTTAGTAGAAGGGGAGGCATTGCAGCTGTGAAATACGGCAGCAACATCGCGAGAGGGGGAATATTAGGCTATAAGAGGAAGGGTGATTTGAGGGGCATTGGACTGAGGAGAGGGGATGAGATAGAGGGGGATGAGGGAGGGGATGAGAGGGGATGAGGAGAGGGGGATGAGGAGAGGGGAGTGAGTGTAGAGTGAGGAGATGGAGAGTGAGGATGAGGAGAGGAGGATTGAGGAGAGGAGGATGAGTAGAGGAGGATGAGTAGAGGAGGATGAAGAGGGAGATGAGGAAGGAGGATGAGAGATTGGATGAGGAGAGGAGGAGTGCAGTTTCCCCGCTCAGCCCATCAAAACTGTTCGCTGCTCTGGCACCCCCAATGGTGGAACAAACTCCCTCACGACGCCAGGTTCAGCGGAGTCAATCACACCTTCCGAGGACACCTAAACCCCACCTCTTTAAGGAATACCTAGGATAGGATAAAGTAATCCCTTAACCCTCCCCCCCCCCCCCCCTCCCCCTTAAAAAGAGTTAGATGCACTATTGTAAAGGGCTGTTCCACTGGATATCATAAGGTGAATGCACCAATTTGTAAGTCGCTCTGGATAAGAGCTCGTCTGCTAAATGCACTTAAAGGTGAAGATGTAATGATAGAGGAGAATGATGAGAGGAAGGTGAGGAAGAGGGCGATTGTGTGTGTGTGTGTGTGTGACCAAAGCATTAGTGTCTCTTCTCCTTCAGGTTCTGATAAGTTACATCACGTGGAGTAAAAATAAATAGGTTGTGTCATTTCGGTCCCCATAGTTAACGTGACTTCCCCTTCCTTGTCAGCCTAATTTAGAGAGGTCCGTCAAAGTTCGTTAGCGGAAGAAAAGGAAGACCATCTCTGTTAACGGGGTTATAATCGTCTCTCTGAGAGATTCGATTAATCTTCTCTGATAAGAGGAAGACCCTTCACTCCMCCCCTCCACCGTCTCTGAACAGTCTGACCTACAGGTAAAACGTTAAGCCTTTCAGTCCATGTTTAAGTTTTTTCCTCCACAGTTAAGCTACAGTACCTTCCTTTGTAGATATAAGCCTGATTTCCCAGACAGACCTGGACTAAAAAAAGCATGAGAATCTCCACTGAAAGTGCTTTATAGTCTTGGTCAGGACTAGGAGGAATCTGAGTCTGGGAAACCAGCCCTATAGAGGCCCTATAGAGGCATGACGTAATCAGAGAAGGAAAAGCTACTCTTTACAGTTCTACCAATCAGGAACAAAGGTTAAATAGGAAAAGCTATTTCCTCTTTCTTATAAAGACAAAGGGTTGAATCAGGAAGTGATGAGACAGAGGTCAAAATGGACTGGCTGGTCTTCTTACCAAATGTCAAACTATTCCCTATATAGTGCACTTCTTTTGACCAGAGCCCTATGGAACCCTATTCCCTACATAGTGCACTACTTTTGACCAGAGCCCTGTAGGTCCTGATAAAAATGAGTGCACTATAGCTTATAGGGAATAGGGTGCTATTTAAAACACATCCTGAGGTTAAAGGAAATGGCTGGTCTAAGGCTGGTGGTGGGAGGTTGAGCAGGTGGGTCGTTACACAACTGAGTCTCACCCCCTCCTCTCCTCCTGTAGGCTGCTCTGTAAGTGCCTTACGGAGGGAGTCCATATAGGCAGGGCAGCTGAGACAACCCAGATGTCTTGTGTAAAGGACATCACGCTGCTTGGATAGCGAGTACCACTTCCTGCAGGGGAGGAGAGTTAAATGGGTGCAAACGTCTGTGTGTGTGTCCTCTCTCTGCTCTCTCTCTCTCTCTCTCTATGTCTAGTGTGTGTGTGTGTGTGGTGTGGTGTTCCTCCCTCTCTGTGTGTGTGTGTGTGTGTGGTGTGTGTGTGTGTGTGTGTGTGTGTGGTGTGTGGTGGTGTGTTTGTGTGTGTGTGTGTGTGTGTGTGTGGTGTTATTGGACACATCATAGGTTACTGTGGACTATTGAACACATCATAGGTTACTGTGTACTATTGAACACATCATAGGTTACTGTGTACTATTGACACAATAGGTTACTGTGTACTATTGGACACATCATAGGTTACTGTGTACTATTGGACACATCATAGGTTACTGTGGACTATTGAACACATCATAGGTTACTGTGTACTATTGGACACATCATAGGTTACTGTGTACTATTGGACACATCATAGGTTACTGTGACTATTGAACACATCATAGGTTACTGTGGACTATTGAACACATACATAGGTTACTCGTGTGTTATTGAACACATCATAGGTTACTGTGTACTATTGGACACATCATAGGTTACTGTGTACTATTGGACACATCAATAGGTTATTCTGTGTACTATTGGACACATCATAGGTTACTGTGTGTTATTGAAACATCATAGGTTCTGTGTGTATTGAACCATCATAGGTTACTGTGGACTATTGGACACATTCATAGTTACTGTGTACTATTGGACACATCATAGGTTACTGTGTACTATTGGACACATCATAGGTTACTGTGTGTTATTGAACACATCATAGGTTACTGTGGAGGCTGTTGACACATCAATAGGTTACTGTGGACTATTGGACACATCATAGGTTACTGTGTACTATTGGACACATCATAGGTTACTGTGTGTTATTGAACACATCATAGGTTACTGTGGAGGCTGTTGAACACATCATAGGTTACTGTGGACTATTGACACATCATAGGTTACTGTGTGTTATTGAACACATCATAGTTACTGTGGAGGCTGTTGACAACAATCATAGGTTACTGTGTACTATTGAACACATCACAACACAACATAAAAATAAATCTTTACCAATATTACAAATATGATTTTTCATGTTCTGAATCGTTCCGTGGGGTCTTTCTCTAACTTACACTACATGATCAAAGGTATGTGGACACCTGCTCATCGAACATCTCATTCCAAAATCCTTAATATGGAGTTGGTCCCGCCTTTGCTGCTATAACAGCCTCCACTCTTCAGGGAAGGCTTTCCACTAGATGTTGGAACATTGCTGCGGGGACTTCCATTTAGCCACAAGAGCATTAGTGAGGTCGGGCACTGATGGTTCCCAGTCAGCATTCCAATTCATCCCAAAGGTTTTCGATGTGGTTGAGGTCAGGGCTCTTAGCGGGCCAGTGAAGTTTTTCCACAGCGATCTTGACAAACCATTTCTGTACGGACCTCGCTTTGTGCACGGCCCCCGAGCCACGGTATGTTCACCCCGCTATCATCCAGAAGGTGAGGTCAGTACAGGTGCATCAAATATTGAGACAGAGAGACTGAAAAACAGCTTCTATCTCAAGGCCATCAGACTGTTAATAAATAGCCATCACTAGCCGGCTCCCACCCGGTTACTCAACCCTGCACCTTAGAGGCTGCTGCCCTATATACATAGACATGGAATCACTGGTCACTTTAATAATGTTTACATACTGCTTTACTCATGTACATACTGTATTATATTCTACTGTACTGTTGGAGCTAGGAACACAAGCATTTTGCTACACCGACAATAACATTTGCTAAATATGTGAATGTGACAAATAATATTTGATTTGATTTGAAACAGGAAAGGGCCTTCCCCAAACTGTTGCCACAAAGTTCGAAGCACAGAATCATCTAGAATGTAATTGAATGCTGTAGCATTAAGGTTTCCCTTCACTGGAACTAATAAAATATTCCTCCTCCACCAAACTTTACAGTTGGCACTATGCATTTGGGCAGGTAGCGTTCTCCTGGCATCAGCCAAACCAAGATTCGTCCGTTGGACTGCCAGATGGTGCAGCGTGATTCATCACTCCAGAGAACGTGTTTCCACTGTTCCAGAGTCCAATGGCGGCACATATTTACACCACTCCAGCCACAGCTTGGCATTGTGCCTGGTGATTTTAAGTTTGTGCACACAAACCTAAAATCACCAGGCACAATGCCAAGCTGTGGCTGGAGTGGTGTCTCTAGCAGGGCATCTCTAGCAGGGCAAAAATGTGATGAACTGACTTGTTGGAAAGGTGGCATCCTATGACGGTGCCATGTTGAAAGTCACTGAGCTCTTCAGTAAGACCATTCTACTGCCAATGTTTGTCTATGGAGATTGCATGGCTGTGTGCTCGATTTTATACACCTGTCAGCAACGGGTGTGGTTGAAATAACTGAATCCACTAATTTGAAGGGCTGTCCACATACTTTTGTATATATAGTGTATCATTAACATTATAAATATAAGAAAGTTGGATTTCGTAACCTAATACATCCGATAATAGGCACCGACCTCTGTTTAAAGAGTGGAGCCGCTCTGTCGCAATGACTTTCAAGGATTTTACATGTTGTGGTTGTCTGCAAAGGTATTTCAGTGGGTTGCAAAAATCATATTAACACGACATGAACTGAATTAAATGTTAAAAGCTTTAAAAAAAAAAAAACATTTGCGGTACGCTTAGTGTTTACATTTTACAGCGATGCGCTTGTTGCGCCTGTTTTTGTGCAAAATTGTATAAAAAAAGGAACAGGAATTTGGCATTAACACAAGACAATACACAGAGGTGGGCCGTACCATCACGAACTGACTATACTATTGACATCATACTGCCCAGGTTAAAGACATCTTTTAATCAGCCCATACCTTGAATCACAAGCAGCTCATACCATAGGTGCTGTTATAACAAAACCAGCCCGTATAACACAGCCATAAAAAGTCGCGTCTTGCCATTCAAACTACACCTGCTATTAAAGAGTCTGAATTGCATAGCGATCACATTCAGGCCCTTCATTGGGCATGCATTGGATATAAACCCTTTATGGTAGTGAGCTATGACCTGAGTTCAATGCCATTAAAGTACATTCATGTGAACAGTCAAAGTACATTCAATGTACATTCATATGAATGCATATTCTGAGAAATGCCTCTCTTCGGATAATGGGGTTTGATCTAGTCTTACTATAATCCCATAGACAATGTCTTTGACTGTGAATGAGTTCATTGAACCCTGAAGAGAGTCATTCCAAGTGTCTCTCCCTTCAGAAAACGTGTTTTAAACACTCTGTGCTTTAAAGTGAAACTGACATCTTTTTAGCAACATGAAATCTTATTAAAATATGTTCATAAACACTCCCAGGAAGAATATGACTCCTTTTTTAATATATATTTTCTGATAAGCAACCACATCGATACAGATAGCGGCCATTTGTTTGGACAATTAATAGACACTGCAATAAATAAAAGCAAACTCTCTTGGTCTCTGATCCTATTCTCTGATCCTCTGGGTCTCTGATCCTCTGGGTCTCTGATCCTCTGGGTCTCTGATGCTTTGAGTCTCTGATCCTCTGATCCTCTGAATCTCTGATCTTCTGGGTCTCTGATTCTCTGGGTCTCTCATCCTCTGGGTCTCTGATCCTCTGATCCTCTGAGTCTCTGATCTTCTGGGTCTCTGATCCTCTGAGTCGCTGATCCTCTGGGTTCGATCCTTGGGCCTCTGATCCTCTGAGCTCTGATCCCCTGGGTCCTGATCCTCTGAGTCTCTGATCCCTGGGTCCCTGATCCTCTGCTCTGGTCCTCTGGGTCTCTGATCCTCTGGGTCTCTGATCCTCTGATTCTCTGAATCCTCTGGGTCTTCTGATTCTCTGATCCTCTGAGTCTCTGATCCTCTGAGTCTCTGATCCTCTGGTCTCTGATTCTCTGATCCTCTGATTCTCTGAATCCTCTGGGTCCTCTGATTCTTCTGATCCTCTGAGTTCTGATCCTCTGAGTCTCTGATCCTCTGGGTCTCTGAGCCTCTGACTCTGATCCTCTGGTCTCTGATCCTCTGAGCCTCTGATCCTCTGGGTCTCTGATCCTCTGGGTCTAGGACTGTATGAATAGGGGGTTGTAATTGTGATCGTAAAATTTATGACGAATTAAAAGTTTTGTCTTCTTCTGTCACATTTGCAAAACTATTTTCGAACCCAAAGCCATCAACATACAGTAATACATCATGTAAAATACCCACGTCTGTATCAAAACAGGATGCACAACACCTTCACGTCTGCATCAAAACAGGAAGCACACCATCTTCTTGTCTGTATCAAAACAGGATGCACAACACCTTCACGTCTGTATCAAAACAGGATGCACGACACCTTCACGTCTGTATCAAAACAGGATGCACGCACTCACGTCTGTATCAAAACATGATGCACGACACCTTCACGTCTGTATCAAAACAGATGCACGACACCTTCACGTCTGTATCAAAACAGGATGCACACACCTTCACGTCTGTATCAAACAGGATGCACAACACCCTTCACGTCTGTATCAAAACCGGATGCACAACACCTTCACGTCTGTATCAAAACAGGATGCGCAACACCTTCACGTCTGTACAAAACAGGATGCGCAACACCTTCACGTCTGTATCAAAACAGGATGCGCAACACCTTCACGTCTGTATCAAAAAGGATGCACAACACCTTCACGTCTGTATCAAACAGGATGCGCAACACCTTCACGTCTGCAATCAAAAACAGGATGCGCAACACTTCACGTCTGTATCAAAACAGGATGCACGACACTTTCACGTCTGTATCAAAACATGATGCACACACACCTTCACGTCTGTATCAAAACAGGATGCGCAACACCTTCACGTCTGTATCAAAACAGATGCGCAACACTTCACGCTGTATCAAAACAGGATGCGCAACACCTTCACGTCTGTATCAAAACAGGATGCGCAACACCTTCACGTCTGTATCAAAACAGGATCCACAACACTTTCACGTCTGTATCAAAACATGATGCCACGACACCTTCACGTCTGTATCAAAACAGGATGCACAACACTTTCAACGTCTGTATCAAAACAGGATGCACGACACCCTTCACGTCTGTATCAAAACAGGATGCACAACACCTTCACGTCTGCATCAAAACAGGATGCGCAACACCTTCACGTCTGTATCAAAACAGGATGCACGACACCTTCACGTCTGTATCAAAACAGGATGCACAACACCTTCACGTCTGTATCAAAACAGGATGCACAACACCTTCACGTCTGTATCAAAACAGGATGCACAACACCTTCACGTCTRCACAACCAGATTCAAGACACAGTTACCACTCAAAGAAACATTGACATAGCAGCAGTAATGATGTCAATAAATCCTCCATGACAACGCAAAAAAAACTAGTTGGTGATGTTACTGACATATACACTCTCCTACGTATTTATTTGGACAGTGAAGCTAAAACATTTTATTTGGCTCTGTACTCCAATATTTGGGATTTGAGATCAAACGATTTATATGAAGCGACGGTACAGAATGTCACCTATTTTCATACATTTTTGTTATACCCTTTAAAAATGAAATATCTTTATGTATCTAGTCTCCCCATTTGAAGGTGGCATAAGTATTTGATCAAATTCACTTACAGTTTATTACATTTAGTCAAATGTTTAGTATTTGGTCCCATATTCCTAGAATGACTACATCAAGCTTGCGACTCTACGAACTTGATGGATGCATTCGCAGTTTGTTTTGCTTGTCTGTCGGATGATGTTTTGCCCCAATAGAAATAAATGGTAAATAATGTGTTGTGTCATTTTGGAGTCACTTTTATTGTAAATAAGAATAKAAGATGTTGCTGAACACTTCTACATGAATGTGGATGCTAACCTCCCCTGTTATTGTTAATGGTGAGAGGTTAGAATGTTTTGTGGGACGTGATATTTGTGCAGAAAATTTCAAACGTGTAGCGTATTTGAAATGTAACTATACAAAGGCTTCTAATGTCTGAAATTTCCACAGACTTGATCYCTCATGAAAAATATATGAACCCCTACACATTTTTTTATTCATTATAATCCATATAATAATACAATTTTCCTGAGTTATTATTTTCCTGCTGTAGCAAACTGGCTAAAATGAAGATCCTACATCTGTTTATTGACAAGAACCGTGAATGGTCTTGTCACCTCAACAGCTACTGCATACTACTCTACTGAGATGTCCTTAGAAATGGTGCAGAGGGAGACGCGTAGAGGAGAGCGAGAGGAGAGCGAGAGGAAGAGGAGAGGAGAGGAGAGGAGAGGAGAGGAGAGGAGAGGAGAGGAGAGGAGAGGCAAGGAGGACAGACAGGGAGTCAGGACAGGAGGCGCGAGAGCAAAGAGGAGAAGGAGGGGGAGCACTAAGGAGGGGAGAGGAGAAGTGAGAGAGGGGAGAGTACAGCGAGGCGGAGAGGAGAAGAGGAGGGAGAGTACACAGGGGAGAGTAAGACAGGAGGGGAGAGGAGAAGAGAGGAGACTGGGGAGAGACAGGAGGGGGAGAGGAGAAGAGAGAGGGGAGAGAGGAGAGGACAGGAGGGAGAGGAGAGGAGGGGACTCGGAGCACAAGAGAGGAAGGATGAGGAGGAAGAGAGGAGGGAGAGAAGGAGAGGAGCAAGAGAGAGGAGGAGAGGAGAGGGGAGAAGAGAAGGAGAGGAGAAGGAGCAGGAGGGAGTCAGGAGGCAGCAGAAGGAGAGAGGCGAAGTGAAGGAGGGCTAGAGTGCGCAGAAGGGCAGAGACGCATGACGCAGAGAGAGCAAGAAGTAATGGATGACGAGGATGCGGAGAGATACAGGGGAGAGAGAGAGGAGAGAAAAGAGGAGGCAAGGAAAAAGGAGGAGGAAGAGAGCGAGAGGAAGGAAGGACGAGGAGAGCAGAGCAGAAAGGAGACGGAAGAGGAGAGTGAGAGCAGCAGAAAGAGAAGAGGAGAGCGACGCGAGGAGAGGCAGAGGAGAGCGAGAAGGAGAGGAGAGGGGAGAGGGAGAGGAGAGAGAGAGGAGAGGAGACGAGAGCATGGAGGAAGAGGAGAGACGAAGATATGTCGAAGTGCAGTGACTGAGCGAGTAGGAGAAGATGGAGAGCGAGACGGAGGAGGAGCAGCGAGAGGAGAGGGCAAAAATTAGCAGGATGGGAGGAAGAGGAGAGGATGAAGATCAGAGGAGAGAAAGCCTGCCTCTGCTTTATAAAAACACCAGTGGAGGAATGTTTGAAGAACAACAGCAGCCCATCCTCTGGCAGGGGAATGCATTCCTTAGTGCAGACACCAGTGGAGATAGATAAAGGATAAAGCCACCGTCTCATTCTCTGGTGACCCCATGGGGAAACACTACAGGAAGGTGACCCCGTGGGGAAACACTACAGGAAGGACTCCTCCCTGGTCCCTCCCTGTGTGTGTGTGTGTGTGTGCGAGCGAGTGTGGTGCGTGTGTATGTGTGTGTGTAAAGGTGTCAGCATGCTTCAGTTCGGCTCAGCTAGCCGGACTCAGCTTGCCGGACTCAGCTAGCTGGACTCAGCTAGCCGGACTCAGCTAGCCGGACTCAGTTAGCCGGACACAGCTAGCCGGACACAGCTAGCCGAACTCAGCTAGCCGGACCCAGCTAGCCGGACCCAGCTAGCCTAACTCAGCTAGCCGAACCAAATGAGTGTGCTCACATACTCCCTTCCCTTGAAAAATGAGAAACAAAGGTAGCAATAATACTGTTTGTCCATTTTGASACGCCGTAGCCAATATACACTTCTACAAAATAGTCAGAATTAATCTAAGATAACTCAAGAAATCTGTAATTCGTTTTGACTAAGTCGCACAATTTTACATCTAACTAAGATGTTTGGTGCAGTAATTCTCAGTGAAAAAAATTWGCGTGAAAACGAATCGTCTCTCATTGAATGACAACAAAGACTTTATTGAAGAATCCCTACTGTTGACCAATCAATGACGAAAGGGCGTAAAGATCGACCCCCCGAAATTTGGCTTGCATCCAGAAAAAATATTGTGGGCTCGAACTTGGAGAAAGAAAATAAAACTCACCGAAGTCCAAATCAAACTAAAAACGTCACAGAATGTCATCATAATATATATGCACGAACTCTTCCGAACTGTTTCGGTTGGGAAGCATGCAGAAGCCTTTAGGCTCCCTGGTCACGACAGACACAGCGCTTCGGTCTGGATGGATGACGTCTTCGCCTCTATTGTCATCTAATTCAGGAGGGCATGGGCTCTGACCCCAACGGTGATGCTGCCTCAGGCCACAAAGTCCCCCTCCGCCCTCTCTGCTTGATGGACAAGGCCATTAGCTCATTCACACACTGGCAGACGGGTGGGTGCACACACACACACACACACACACACACACACACACACACACACACACACACACACACAACAACACACGACACAGCACAGCCACACACACACAACACACACACACACACACACACAAGTCACACACACACACACACACACATACACACACATCACACGCACAGCACACACACACACACACACACACACACACACACCACACACACACACACAAACCACACACACACACACACGGCTCATGTCGCTCGCATGTAACGCACAGCACACACACACGCACACTGGTTATAATGAACTGTGCGCGTTAGTCATGGGATCTCATCTCCCACAGAGCAGTGGGTGTGTGTGTGTGTGTGGTGTTGTTGTGTGTGTATGGTGTGTGTGTGTGTGTGTGTGTGTGTGTTGTGTGTGTGTGTGTGTTTTGGGGTGTGGCTTGGTGAGAGGCAGCCCATGGAAGGACAAACAGATCTCCATACTTATTCATCGTAGAGATACAGGCAGGATAAGTGGCCTGTAGGGAGGTTCAGAGTCTCTGATGGCCAGGAGGATTCTAAATGTGACAGAAATGTTGCAGAAAGTGGAAGACAATGTTCAGTAGAATATCCTGTGCACACGTCCCATCTTCTATGGAGTATAGTTGGCAGGTTTTCCGCTCCTTGCTCCGGTTGTACTGCGATGGAGTCAAATTCAGGTCATCTGGTTGTAAGGAACTCGCCTCCCCTGGTTGTCTAGGTTGGAATGTAAATAGGAAAACCAAAAACTCAGCAGTCCACTAGCCGTGACGTTCGGAATTGCGGTTTGACACCGCTGTCTGGTCTAGAGCCATCCATCAAACGTGGGTAGGAGGAGCCATCCATTAAAGATGTGGTAAGAGGGCCACTCCATTAAACAGGTAAGAGCGACGCACCATTAAACATGGCTAGAGGGGCCAACCCATTAAAACATGTAGAGGAGCCACCTAACCTAAGTTAGAGGACCACCCATAAGCGTAGAGCGCCATCCATTAAACATGGTAGAGGGCCATCAACTCCATAAAACGATGGTAGATAGAACGTGTGGGCTATCCACCATTAAACGAAGTAAGAGGGCATCCATTAATACGTGGTAGGAGGGCCCATCCATTAACCATGGTAGAGGGCATCCTTAAACTATGGTAGAGGGCCATCTTTCAGACTGCTGTCTCCAAGGGCCAGTAATTACAAGCGGTCGTTCACACACAGCCAGCTCACACATAACACGAGACACACACACTGCATTACAGATCGCTGAGCAACAGAACATCATACACACACAGACCAC
>NC_036872.1:38067320-38081417 GCF_002910315.2 Salvelinus sp. IW2-2015
TTTGGTTGAACTCCCTATAAGTTTCATATTATAATTCTGAGGCTTGGGAAATTATACCCACTTTAGGACAAGCTTGTGTTACAGAGTGAGTAAAACACACAAATGAC
The DNA here is from genome assembly GCF_002910315.2 of Salvelinus sp. IW2-2015. NCBI lineage: Eukaryota > Metazoa > Chordata > Actinopteri > Salmoniformes > Salmonidae > Salvelinus > Salvelinus sp. IW2-2015. Next base: position 38,067,428 of record NC_036872.1, read on the forward strand.
TTACACATATTTAATGCCTTGAGGAGCCAATTATCTTTTGGGTGTTTCTTTCTTCTGTCTCGTGTTTATTTTCGCTATGGGTCATCACACATAAGATCTCTAGTTATTTCTTAGGCACTGTGGGAAACAATACTTGCTCACATTCGGAGGCAACCCATATATCAGTTGGGGGCAGAGAAAGAAAAAAGTATTATAGTCAAGCCAACCATCATGACTGCAGAGTTTGTCGAAGTCAAATCACACTACACATATTATAAAAAACGATGAGAGAGACAGGATAGTGTATCATTCATATTATTTATTTACATGTCCACCATAAACTCGGTGTCTACGACTTCAACTATGACAGACCAACATGATGTTTCGGTTGAGATGTATAGTTTTCTCCCAGAAAATCACATTGTACATAGACAAGGTAGAGTCGCTTATTTTGAAATGGTTATTTGCCATACATTATCCGTGGTTCACGGAAGACATACAGTATTCTGGTCAGCCGTAGCCAATAATAGGGCAAGATTTCTGGCTTCATCTTCGGAGACTCGCTGTAGCATCACTTGTTAAGAGTGCTCTCCCTCTGTCTGCCTCTCAAGTTTTTGTCATTTGCTATTTAATATCAAGTGGGAGACTGTGCATGTGGTTGTCATGAACCTTGTTAGCTCCAACGGTCGAATGGTGGCCTAGAAATGCAGGACACACAAAGTCCCAACACCTCCCGCCTGCTCTTCTGCTTCGATCGGACACCAAAGAGCCATTATGGCCCTCAATTCATTCACCAGTCACACAACTGGAGAGCAGCGGGTGGGTGCAACTATACACAGCCACACACACACACATTCACCACAGCAACACACACACAAAGCACACGTCCACACTCCAAACTCCATATGGCAAAAGACTAAAAGAGCTGTCAAGGAAGCCAGAAACAAATTGTAGACCTGCACCAGGCTGGGAAGACTGAATCTGCTACGGTAAGACAGTTTGGTTTGAAGTAATCAACTCTGGGAGGCAATTTATTAGGAATGAAGAGCATAACAGGCCCGCCACCACTGATATCTCCCTCGATCTACGAGGACTCCCTACGCATAGATCGTCACCCCGTGGGGTCAAAATTTGATCACAAGAAGGCGAGCAAAAATCACCAGAACACACACGGGGCCGGCCGACTTTAGTGAATGACCTGCAGAGAGCTGGGAAAGTAGAAGCTACAATCAGTACGACACTACGCCGCAGGGACTCAAATCTGTAGGGTGCCAGACGTGTCTCCTGGTTAAGCAGTACATCGTCCAGAGCCCGTCTGAAGTTTGCGCCTAGAGGAGCATATTTTTGGGATGATCAGAAAGAAGATTGGGAGAATGTCATATGCGTCAGATAGACACCAACATATAACTTTTTTGGTAAAACTAAACTCCAGGTCGTGTTTGGACGGACAAAGAATGTGAGTTTGGCGATCAAAGAACATCATACCTACTGTGACGCATAGGGGTGGAAATCATGCTTGGGCTGGTTTTTTCTGCAAAGGGGACGCAGGACGACTGATTGCGTGTAAGGAAAGAATGAATGGGGCCATGTATCGTGAGATTTTGAGTGAAAACCTCCTTCCATCAGGCAAGGGCATTGAAGATAGAACGTGGCTGGGTCTTTCACGCCATCGACAATGATCCAAACATAACCGCCCGGGCAACGGAGTGCTTTCGTAGAAGCATTTCAAGGTCCTGGAGTGGCCTAAGCCAGGTCTCCAGATCTCAACCCATAGAATCTTTGGGAGGGAGGTTTGAAAGTCCGTGTTGCCCGCAGCAAACAGCGCCAAAACATCACTGCTCTAGAGGAGATCTGCATGGAGGAATGGGCCAAAATACAGCACAGGTGTTGGTGAAAACCTGTGAAGACTTCGAAAACGTTTTGACCTCTGTATTGCAACAAAGGGGTTATACAAAGTATTGGGAGAGTAACTTTGTTATTGACCAAATACTTATTTTTTCCACCAATAATTTGGCAAATAATTCATTAAAAATCTAACAATGTAATTTTGGCATTTTTGTTGAAGTGTACCTATGATGAAATTACAGGCCTCTCTCATTTTTTAGTGGGAGAACTTGCACAATTGGTGGTGGACTAAATATTTTTTTACCCGCCTCGTAGTATTATGCTTTCTATAAGAGGGCCTTACTTTGGGCTCTTTAGAGGGGTTTCCTTCCCTTCCATTCCACTTAGTGTTCCGCTTCGTTAGGATCTTTAGGTTAGTCTTTTCCCTATTTCCTCACACACACCTATTACTAGAAACAGTTCCCACTAGGGGCACATTAGCATCATTTCAACGCGTGGAACTTTTTTTTTACATTGATTTTTTTATTTAAAAAGGCCAACTTATCATTAGTAAACCAGAGACAAGTCAGTTAAAGAAACCAAATTCTTATACTACTCAACAACATGAATGGCTACGCAAAAGGCAAAAGGCTCCTCGCAGGGGACAGGGGCCTGGGATAAAAAATAAAAAATAAAATACATATAAAATATAGGACAAACACATGAAGTACACACTACATAAAGAGAGAAACCTAAGAACACCAAATACAAGGCAGCAAACAATGAAACCAGCATGGTAGCAACAAACCAATGCACACACAAACATGGTAGCAACACAAAAATCATACACTATCACACATCGGTAATAGACATTAATTGGGCACAGACAAAGACAAAGGGCAAGAAGGTAGAGACGAAACATCACAACACCAAAAAGCGGCACACACACAACCTGTCAGTAACAGTGTGTCCACGATTGAGGTCTTTTGCTTTGAATGAGAGATTTGGAGTATAAACACATGTCCAGACACATTCGACACGTCTTATATTGCGCTATGCAGTCGTTCATGTCGCTAGTGTGAGCGAAACTGAAAAGAGGGCGACCCAAGGATGTGTGTGCTTTGGGGACTTTAACAGTAAGTGAACTGGATGGCAGTATATGGTATTGTTATGTGGAGGATGTAGGGCTGCCGGTAGATATCTCAGTTAATCCATGGGGAGGTGTGAGGCCTGAGGAGGGTTTTTATGAAATAAGCATCAACCAGCTAGGGTGTTGCGGATGGTTAATAAGAAATTACAGTTTTACTACTTTGTAGAGTTCGTGGAATGTGTCGAATAGGAGCATTGGTGGCAAATTGCTGAATGTGCCGAATGGTTAAATGTGTAACCGAAGGTTTTTCGTAGCCCATTGACCACACGTCGATGAGCGACACACAGTAATGTTGAGTATGACATTGTACCATTACTGGCAATTCACACAACTACAAAAGTATGTTCTGAGCTGGTGTATGGGATGGTCATATCACAATGAGATCAGGGTGTAGTTTGGACAGCTTGGGGGTGGTAAAGAGGAGACGATTATGATAGAACACACACAGTTATAGCGCACTTAACTACACACACACACACAAGTGGCGTACAATCACTGTGTACACCACATGAAAGTTCCTGTTGCCGGTTTTTCGCTGTCCTCCGTTGGGATCTAGCCTTGGAATAGTTTTTGTACAAAGGATATTAACCCGAAAAGTTGGAAGTTTAACGTCAGCTTGGTTTAAGTAAGGACACTCCTCTTCCATGCGGCTCGCGTGGTTGCTCTAAGGTGTGGAATCTTATGAATGGAAAAACCAAAAACCAGTGCGTCACGTAGGCCCCGTTACATGGAGGATCGAGTTTGAAGACCCCCTGGTCTAGAGCGCAGTGACCATATAAACGGTTGGTAGAGGGGCCAATCCATTAAACTAAGGGGTGGTCGCAGGCCATGGGCTATTTACAATCATGGGTAAGAGACAATCGCGATAGCTCCGGCATTAAACATGGTAGAGGGCATTCATCAAACATGGTAGAGCGCCCATGCACATTAAACATGGTAGAGGGCCAGTCCTTTAAACATGGTAGAGGGCTCACCCTCAGGTATTCAACTATGGTAGACGGCCATTCATTTAACATGGTAAGACCGGTGCAAATCCATTAACATTGGTAGACGGGCCATCCATTAAACATAGGTAGGAGGGCCATCCATTAAACATGGTAGAGGGCACCCATTAAAACGTTGGCTAGGAAGGGCATCCATTCAATGACATGTAGTGAGGCATCCATTAAACGTGGGTTAGCAGGGACCATCCATTAAACATGTGTGCGCATCCAGTAACCGGTAGGGCCAGCAAAACCATGGAGCCATCTAAACGTGTAGAGGGCATCCAATTAAACGTGGCTACTATACACGAGAGGAGTCCATCCATAAACATGGTAGTAGGCCAAATCATTTAAACATGGTAGCATAACATGGAGGGCCCATCCATATAAACATGGTAGAGGCCATCCATTAGAACGTGGTAGAGGCGCCATAGGAGGCCCCATTAAACTGGTAGGGCACCAAGACAGGAGGCCACCCATTAAACAAGTGGCTAGAGGGGCCACTCCATTAAAACAGTGGTAGAGGGCACATCCATTAAACTTATGTAGAGGGCCACCCATTAAACGTAGCGTAGAGGCCATCCATTATAGGCATGGTAGTGGGCCATCACATTAAAAACGTGGATAGAGGCCATCCATTAAAACGTGGGTAGTGCCATCCACAGGCAATGGGCCATAGTAAACGAGGTAGAGGGCCCATCTCGACTCTCGAACGTAACGGTGGCTACGGAGGCCCATACACATTCACAACCACGATAAGCACGGACCATATATACTTATGGTAGAGGGCCTGCTAACGACGCTACCAAGCTACACGGACGTAACACAGCACACACACCACCACGGCATGCACACACACACACACACCTACCACACACACACACCACACAACACACACACACCACTACGCACACTACAAAACACCAGTAATCACTTACAGTATCCGCCTCAAATAACAGCAGAAACTACACCACCACACATTGCAACATTTGCTTATTACGCCCACACAACACCACTCCACACAGACACAACAGTTGTTAAACTCTTCTAAACAATTATCTGTAACCGACGATGCCTGCTTTTTTCTGTTTATTAGTCTAATCGCTTGATTTTTTGGCACGAGGTTACATTATTGACCTAATTGTAATAACCCAAACTACATCATACACAAGCTGCACATATGATTGCCTGCTAACTTTCTTTGTATATAAGGTCTCATTGATTTTAGTATTTATTGTGATTACTAGTTTACTTTTTTTTATCAACACCCGAATTTTCCTATCTTTTTAACTCTGGCATTGGTTGGGAGGAGCTCATAAAGTAAAGCATATATCAACCTGTATGCTAGCGTTAGCAACGTTTTCACTAGTGCGCCCAATGAGACCTGCAGAGCTAGCCTAACCAGATAGCAAACCACGACGAACAAAAGTATGATTTCGTATATATCGAAAAGTTACTCCAACAACAGACTCTGCATTTCAGGAACCACAAGGCATGGAACGTACCCTTGATTGCAACTGTTCAATTATTTTAGCTTATTAAAAAAAAGCTGGTTTTTGCCATTGCCCCTCTTTGGCTTCCAATGCCATTAGAAATATGAGCTTGACTTGAGGCTAGGCGGACTCACATCTGTGGTAGCGTAGCAGTGCTAGATCCAAACGGAGCGCTGCGCATTGGGTCTGCACCAGAAAGTTCTTGGGCGGCAAGACCTTTAGCTAAGGGTCATATTACAAAAGTCATCGAGCCTTGTTTAAAAAGGCTTGAAATTCTTGGTCGTTGGAACAGTGTGTTACCCTCCAATGCAAATGCAACTACATCTGTCCTATTACCCTCCCACCAAACCTCCTTAATACTCTCTCTTCTTATCTCTCCTTAATCCCCTGTTCTCCTTACTCTACATCCATCCCACTACTCCGTGTCCATCCCTTATTCTCCCCTCTCCTCCACACTCCCCTGTTGCCATCCCTTAGGTTCTCCAGCTCTCTCAAGCAACTCCGCTGTTGACTCCCTTATTTCTCCTTCCTCAACTCCCCTGTTCCATCCTTATTCTCTCCTCTTATCCTCTAAACTCCCCTCCAGTCTTACCATCCTTACGTTGGCTCTCTTCCTCCTCCAACCACCGTTCCATGCGCCTTATTCTCCTCTCCTACGTCGCGTACCTTACCCTCTGTATCCATCACCATTTTTATGTCTCGCTCTTCATGACTTCACGCCAACTCTTTATGCACCCCTGTTTTGCCAAATTCCTATATCTCTCCTCCCTCCCAGCATGGCGTCCACTGTTCCAACTCCCTATCTCCTCTCTCGTTCTACAGTTCCTCAGGTGTTTCCATCTATTACTCCCTCTCCTCTACAGCTCACCCTGTTCCCACCTCACTCTTATTCTTCACTCATCCCTACTACATCCTCTTGTATGGTTGCAATCGTTATTCCTCCTCTCCCTCTACACTCCCCTGTTCATCCCTTATTCTCGTATCTCACATCTCTTTTAACTCACACGGTTGGCCCAGCGTGGTTGCGGCGCGGTTAATTCTCCGCTCCTCTTACAACTCGCCCTGTTCCATCCCTTAAATTTCCTCTCCTCTAAAGGCACTTCCCTGTTCACCTATTCACCTTATTCTCTCTTCCTCCTCACACACTTATGCCCTGTTCCATCCCTTATTCTTCCTCGTCCTCTACACTCCCCTGTTCCCCAGCTCTAATCTGCTTATAACCAAAAATAAGTGGGGCTGGTGGTGTGAGATGATGTTTAACAGATGATTGACCTGTTCCAGTACCCAAGACCCAGATGCTTGACTGCTGTTCAGACCGCAGCCTACAGACCCCGTTGACTCCAGATGATTGACCTGTTCCTGCAATGATTGACCCTGTTCCCAGAACCCAGATGATTGGGACGTGTTCCCAGACCCCAGAATGATTGACCTTAGTTCCAGACGCATTATCCTGATTTACCTGTTCCCAGACCCAGACCACAGACCCCGATATATTGGACTGTTCTCAGACCGCAGACCACTGAGGCAGATCGATTTACGCTTGTTCTTCAGACCCAGACGACAGAGTGAATTTACTCCTGTTCCAGTAGGCGCCCAGACCCATATAGATTTTCTGTTCCAGAGTCCGCATATGATTTACCTGTTCCGAGACCCAGATTCAGACCCATTGACCAGATAATTGACCAGTTCTCAGACCCAGACCCATGCTATTTTATTGGTTCTGATGGCCAATTATATTGGTGGTGGAGGAGATGGCTGCCGCTTTACGGCTCTTAACCAATTATGCCTTTGTGTGTGTGTTTTTCTGCGTTATTTGTAACTTATTTTGTACATGATGTTTCTTATAACCAAAAAGAGCTTCTGGATATTAGAACAGTGATTACTCACCTCGTACAAAGGATTTACTTCAGACACCGGACAAGGCCCAAATCCCCATCATACGCATGAAGAAGAGAYGGATATATAGGGGTCGTAGGTCCGGCTGCCTTGTAAGAATCCGACAGCGAGTGTGTAACCCGCCTCTACCATCGGTCCTATTAGCCAACATGAAAACATTGGATAATCAACTGGATGAGCTGCGATCAAGACTATCCTACCAACGGGACTTTAAAAACGGTAATATCTTATGTTTCACCGAGTCGTGGCTGAACGACTACATGGATAACATACAGCTGGCTGGGTTTGCCGTTCATCGGCAAGACAGAACAGCTGCCTCCAGTGTCGATCTGTGTCTATTTGTAAATAACAGCTGGTGCACGAAATCTAATATTAATGAAGTCTCAAGGTTTTGCTCGCCTGAGGTAGAGTATCTCATGATAAGCTTTAGACCACACTATTTACCAAGAGAGTCATCTATATTTTTCGTATCTGTCTATTTACCACCACAAACCGATGCTGGCACTAAGACCGCACTCAACGAGCTGTTTAAGGCCATAAGCAAATAAGAAAATGCTCATCCAGAGGTGGTGCTCCTAGTGGCCATGGACTTTAATGCAGGCACACTTAAATCCGTTTTACCTCATTTCTACCAGCATGTTACATGTCCAACCAGAGGAAAAAAAACTCTAGACCACCTTTGTTCCATATACAGAGACGCGTACAAAGCTCTCCCTCACCCTCCATTTGGAAAATCTGACCATAACTTTATCCTCCTGATTCCTAATTACAAGCAAAAACTAGGTCCAGACGGTTTACCAGGACATGTACTCCGAGCACACGCTGACCARCTGGCAAGTGTCTTCACTGATATTTTCAACTTGTCCCTGACGAGGCTGTAATACCAACATGTTTCAAGCAGATCACCATAGTCCCTATGCCCAAGAACACCAAGGTAACCTGCCTAAATGACTACCGACCCGTATCACTCWCGTCTGTAGCCATGAAGTGCCATGAAARGMTGGTCATGGCTCACATCAACACCTTTATCCCGGAAACCCTWGACCCACTCCAATTTACATAACTCCCCAACAGATCCACAGATGACACAATCTCTATTGCACTCCACACTGCCCTTTCCCACTTGGACAAAAGGAACATGTACGTGAGAATGCAATTCATTGACTATAGCTCAGCGTTCAACACTATTTGCCCTCAAAGCTCATCACTAAATTAAGAACCCTGGGACTAAACACCTATCTCTGAAACTGGATCCTGGACTTCCTGACGAGCCGCCCCCCCCGTGCTAAGTGTAGGTAACAACACATCTGCCACGCTGATCCTCAACACGGGGACCCCTCAGGGGTGCGTGCTCAGTCCACTCCTGTACTCCCTGTTCACCCATGACTGCATGGCCAAGCACAACTCCAACACCATCATTAAGTTTGCCGACAACACAACAGTAGTAGGCCTGATCACCATGTGATGCCAGGATAACAGTGTGGTGTGGTGTGTGGTGTCAGGATAACAACCYCTCCCTCAATGTGAACAGGACAAAGGGGATGATCGTTGACTACAGGAAAAGGAGGGTCGAGCATGTTCCCATTCTCATCGATGAGGCTGTAGTGGAGCAGGTTGAGAGCTTGGTTGAGAGCTTGGCTGGGGCCAAGATTCCTGCCATCCAGGACCTCTATACGAGACGATGTCAGAGGAAGGCCCTAAAAATTGCCAAAAACTTCAGCCACCCTAGTCATAGACTGTTCTCTCTGCTACAGCACGGCAAGCTGTACCGGAGCGCCAAGTCTAGGTCCAAAAGGCTTCTCAACAGCTTCTACCCCCAAGCCATAAGACTCCTGAACAGCTAAACAAATGGCTAACCGGACGTAAACCCCATGTTTACGCTGCTGCTACTCTCTGTTTATTATCTATGTAGTCACATTACCTCTACCTACATGTACATATCCCTCAATTACCTCGACTAACCTGTACCCCCGCACATTGACTCTGTACCCCCTGTATATAGCGTCGTTACTGTTACAGATGTACAGTAGATTCACAAGCATCCTATGTCGCAACAAAGCATCCTTCACTCATGCTGCCAAACATTCCCTCGTAAAACTGACTATCCTACCGATCCTCGACTTCGGCGATGTCATTTACAAAATAGCCTCCAATACTCTACTCAACAAAATTGGATGCAGTCTATCACAGTGCCATCCGTTTTGTCACCAAAGCCCCATATACTACCCACCACTGGCCCTCGCTTCATACTCGTCGCCAACTGGCATACAAGGTATCTACACAGTCTTTGCTCATAAACCCCGCCTATCTCAGTTCACTAGGTCACCATAGAGACACACGCTCAGCAGTACTGTATATCTCACTGGTCACCCCCAGCATTCCCTTGTGGCGCCTTTCCTTCCAGTTCTCTGCTGCCAATGACTGGAACAAACTGCAAAAATTGCTGAAGCTGGAGACTCTTATCTCTCTCACTAGCTTCAAGTACCAGCTGTCAGAGCAACTCACAGATCATTGCACCTGTACATAGCCCATCTGTAAATAGCCCATCCAACTACCTCATCCCCATACTGTATTTATTTATTTATTTTGCTCCTTTGCACCCCAGTATATCTACTTGCACATTCATCACTCCACTTGCACATCTATCACTCCAGTGTTTAATTGCTATATCGTAATTACCTCACCACTATGGCCTATTTTATTGCCTTACCTCCCTTATCTTACCTCATTTCACACACTGTATATATACTTTTGTTCTACTGTATTATTGACTGTATGTTTGTTTATTCCATGTGTAACTCTGTGTTGTTATATGTGTCGAACTGCTTTGTTTTATCTTGGGCAGGTCGCAGTTGTAAATGAGAACTTGTTCTCAACTGGCCTACCTGATTAAATAAAGGTGAAAAATAAATAAATAAATAAAAGCATGAGGAGAAAATATCAAGCTTTCAGAATCCATAAGGTGGACACCTTTATTTAATCGGGTAGGCCAATCAGGTAGGCCAGTTGAGAACAAGTTCTCATTTACAGTACAATCAAACAGGAGGAAGTTGAAAGGTCATCAATGATGAGACTGGACACAAAACCTAACAAAACCACAAAACCTATCCCTCTAAATAACCTAAATAACCATTGTTTTTACTAAATAACCTCTAAATACCCACTTTTTTTTTTTTTTTTACCAACTGACTGGTTGTAGATGATTAGGTTCAACACAACACAACTGTCAGTCAGTCAGTCAGTCAGTCAGTCAGTCAGTCAGTCAGTCAGTCAGGATCAGGACGTCCATTGCAATCAGACCTACAAGGCTACAGCATGAAGGAGCTGGTCGAGTAAGTTACTAATGCTACCTCTCACAGCAACACACGAGCGCACGCACACGCACGCACACACACGCCAACAGACCCCACACACACACACACACACCCACACACACACACACACACACACCACACACAACCACACACAACCACACACACACAACACACACAGCACACACACAAACCACACACACACACACACACCACACACACACACACACACACACACACACCACAATGTGCACGCATAAAAACACAAATACACACGGCTGCACGCATACAGCGCATTTGTAAAGTATTAAGACCCCTTGACTTTTTTCACAGTTTGCTACGTTACAGTCTTATTCTGACATTGATTCAATAGTTTTTTCCCTCATCAATATACACACAATACCCCATAATGACAAAAAACTGAAATATAACATTTACATAAGTATTCAGACCCTTGAAGCATCTTTGGCAGTGATTACAGCCTTGAGTTTTCTTGGGTATGAAGCTACAAGCTTGGCATACCTTTATTTGGGGAGTTCCTCCCATTCTTCTCTGCGGATCCTCTCAAGGTCTGTCAGGTTGAATGGGGAGCGCCTTTTACTGAGGAGTGGCTTCCTTCTGGCCACTCTACCATAACGGCCTAATTGGTGGAGTGCAGCAGAGATGGTTGTCCTTCTGGAAGGTTCTCCCATCTCCACAGARGAACTCTGGAGCTCTGTCAGAGTGACCATCGAGTTCTTGGTCACCTCCCTCACCAAGGCCCTTCTCACTCGATTGCTCCGTTTGGCCAGGCGGCCAGCTCTAGGAAGAGTCTCACTGTTTCCAAACTTCTTTAATTTAAGAATGATGGATACCACTGTGTTTTTGGAGACCTTCAATGCTGCAGGAATTTTTTGTTACCCTTCCCCAGATCTGTGCCTCGACACAATCCTACCTCGGAGCGCTACGGACAATTCCTTCGACCTCATGGCTTGATTTTTGCTGTTAACATATAAATAAGGTATTTCAGATTTTATATTTAATACATTTGCAAAAAAAATCTAAAAACCTGTTTTTGCTTTGTCATTATGGGGTATTGTGTGTAGATTGCTAAGAAAAAATAATAATTTTATCCATTTTAGAATAAGGCTGTRACGTAACACATATTTTGTRGGTCTGAATACTTTCCGAATGCACCGTATGTATTCATGTAGACTTACAACTTCCATTGGGTTGAATGAATGTGCTTATAGGCCTAACATGTAGTGTGCATGTCATACGTTAATTCTCTGAAATGATCACTACACTAAATTATGTTCCATGGTGTCACGTAGCTAGGAGTGGTGGGTGCAGAGTCAGGCGCAGAGAGCAAAGGTTTAGGGAAAACCGTATTTATTCCGGTAAGTATGTAGTAGACCGGTGACRACGAGCGCCGAGCGCCGCCCGAACAGGAAGAGGAAGTCGTGACACATGGACTATGTTTTGCATTCTATTTGCCACGGCTGAATTCCAAATAGCACCCACACAAGCATTTCACTAAACCCGCAATAACATCTGGCAAACATGTGTATGTGACAAATAAAATGAGATTAGATTTGRTTTGATTATGTTCCCTATGTAGTTAGGTTAATAGTAGTGTACTGTGTAGGGAACAGTAGTGGAGTTAAATGGGCAAACTTATCAATCAATGATATGTACCCCATTGTTTCTTGAAGAACATAACTTAGAAATGGGTCATGAACTTAGTTCAACTGTCGTACCCCGTCAGAACCSAAAATATAAGCTTGTTTCACTCCAATTTTTTGTCAACAYCATAAATGTAAACAAACGCTTTAAAAGCCTCAAAACATGGTTGAAGCCATAAYGTTGATATCATCAATAAAATCAATCAATCAAATGTATTTACAAAGCCCTTTTTACATCAGCCGATGTCACAAAGTGCTTATACAGAAACCCAGCCTTATTAAAAACCTTTTCACAGTCAGCTATTGTCATCAAAAGGAGGTGTGAATCCATTTTACGAGTAATAATACTTTTGTTATTCATTATTGAGGTGGGTGCTTATATTTTGTCTTATTCAACACAGTGTGTATTATTGGCATGTGTAGATTAGAAATAATATTTTTGTGTTTCATTCCCCACTCCCTCTGAAGACACCGTCAGAGAGTGAGGTCACGCGCCAGGTCTGGCCATTTCCGCGACCCTGCGAGAATTGGGGGTTAAGTGCTCAAGGGCTCATAGAGAGAGCTTCGGTAACCGCTAGGCTACCTGCTGCCTTGTGTTAAAGTATTGTTTATGTGTGTTGTGTTTGTGTGTGGTGTTGGGTGTGTGTGTGTGTGTGCTGTGTGTGTGTTGTGTGTGTGTCGTGTGTGTGTCGTGTGTGTGTGTGCTGTGTGTGTGTGTGTTGTGTTGGTGTGTGTGTGTGTGTGTGTGTGTTGTGTGCTTGTGCCCCTGGGCCTGATTTCCATTTGGGCCAATCTTCATGACAACCTATCTCTTCTCAGAATCCTCTTCATGTGAAACTACGCTTTTTTTCTCGTTTTTGTTTATTTCATCAATACAACTATGAACCATTTTATTATGAGTAATTTAGGCAGACACCTCAAATCCATGACCGATCTGTGTTATCTATTATTCTGTTAGTTCTGTCAGCCTAAGGTTGAGAGGGTGAGTCATCAAAAAGAGAGATCATGGTTTTGGAAAGCAGTGAACCCCAATGACAATTGATTGAACCTAGCCCAGTGTCTCTGCGTGACCACATAACATCTGGCCTGAGTTCTAACAACACAATGAGCAGCATCTGGACTGGGTTGAGTGGAGAGACACACACACTCATGAATTACGCACATTCACACACACCTGACCGGGGTGTGTGGAACAGGAAATGGGTGGATGACATACAGATGTATGAAAAAACGTTGCCAAGGCTACTCTCTAACTTTCTCTCTTTCTCTCCCTCTCTCTCTCTGTCCAAAATCCTTGGGACATCCCTTCCCTAAAACCATAACCCTAACCTGTTTATAGAGGGCATGCTATCCGGGATCCTTGGGACATCCTTCCCTAAACCATAACCCTACCTCTTATAGAGGCAGTGCTATCCGGGTCCTTGGGACATCCTCCCTAAACCATATCCCTACCTGTTTATAGAGGGCAGTGCTATCTGGGATCCTTGGACATCCCTTCCCTAAACCATAACCCTAACCTGTTTATAGAGGCAGTGCTATCTGGGATCCTTGGACATCCCGTTCCCCTAAACCATAACCCTAACCTGCTTAGTGAGGGCAGCTATCTGGGGTCCTTGGACATCCCTACCCTAAACCATAACTCTAACCTGCTTATAGAGGGCAGCGCTATCTGGGATCCTTGGGGATGTAG
>NC_036872.1:38081442-38084510 GCF_002910315.2 Salvelinus sp. IW2-2015
AACCCCAACAGCAAGCATGCGATGTAGGAGCACTGGATGGTCAGTTCATTGCGTCCAGCTCTTTTATGAAGTCGAGAGCTGTTATTTTTCTTCAGCCCCATTCTCTGAGTCTTTACCACACAGAGGTGGGTTATATCCACTTTAGTTTTTTGGTTCAACTGTGGATTGGCAACTTCAACTGCTTTGCTAATCTGTCCATCAGCAGCATAGCATGTGAATTCCAGGGTCAGAGCGTCCAATATTACACCTCATTTGTTATTAGTGCGACTACTTTTGCTCAAGGACCATAGGGGCCCTTAGGGTGCTTGGTTTATAATGTTAGATTTTTCACTGTATTTTAGGGGAAATAGGGTGCCATTTTGGAACAGAACCCATTTTTGTGCTGAAAAGATATTTGTTCACGATTACATTATAAACTGTTTTACATCAGCTTTGATCATCAAAGGAGGTGGAATCCATTTTACGAGTAATAATACTTTTGTTATTATTATGAGGTGGGTGCTTATATTTTGTCTTATTCAACACAAGTGTGTATTATTGGCATGTTGTGATTAGAAATATATTTTGTTTGTTTCATTCCCCACTCCCTCTGAAGACACCGTCAGAGAGTGAGGTCACGGCCAGGGTCTGGCCATTTCGGCGACCCTGAGCAATTGGGGGTTAAGTGCTCAAGGGCTCATAGAGAGAGCTTCGGTAACCGCTAGGCTACCTGCTGCCTCGTTGTTAAGTATGTTTTATGTGTTTTTATGTGTTGATGTTGTGTGGGGTGTGTGTGTGTGTGTGTGTGTGTTGTGTGTGTGTTGTGTGTGTGACTGGTGTGTGTGTCGTGTGTTTGTGTGTGTGTGTGTGTGTGTGTTGGGTTGTGTGTGGTGTGTGTTGTGTGTGTGTGTGTGTTGTGTGTGTGTGATGTGTTCTTTCCTCTCTGGTTATGTAGGATTGACATTGAACACTTTCATTCATGTTATTTAGTCTCTCCCATCCTCTGGACTCTCATCCAACATAGCTATTGGCTTCTCATTCCCCAAGTCCATTGGTTGGTCTTGTTTCTGACCTTTGACCTTCAAATTTGGGCTTACTGTAGAAAGGGGGTGTGATGGTCACGGTGCGGCTCATGAACAGTCAGTGTCTTCAGATCAGATAATTGTCTGTGCTCTTGGTGTTCCTCTCTTCGCTTCGCACCCCAGCCCGACCGACCCAGCCCTTAGAGCCAATCCTTATCCCAAAGTTACGGATCTGACTTGCCGACTTSCCTTACCTACATTGTTCTAACATGCCAGAGGCTGTTCACCTTGGAGACCTGCTGCGGATATGGGAACGGCCCGGCGAGTTGAAACAATGACTTATCAATGACCYAAGACCAGCTCAGTTAATCCCGACCATTGTGACAATGAGTCGTCATAATGCTGCATCAAATGTACATTATCCCCGGGGCGTTGGCAAACACAATGAAAGTAACTTCATTTATGTCCCCCTAATTTCCCTGAATACCTTTGTTGATCCTACAGCTATTGTATGCAGTAATCATGAGACTATGACCCCAGAGTTACACTTTTAGCACTGAGGTGGTGTGCTCTAGTAGGAAGACCACTTTGTGCAGCTCACCCTGCAMTGTCAGCTCCAATGTAAATAACACGAGCAAGTATGCTTCTGATAAGCTTCCCAGTAAAGCATTAAAAACAATCAAGCAACCCAGAAAAGTGCTAAAAATAGCCCATATTAACATATGTAGCCTAAGAAACAAGGTCCATGAAGCCAATAACTTGCTTGCAACAGATCAAATCAAATCACATTTTATTGGTCACATACACATGGTTAGCAGATGTTTATTAATGTGAGTGTAGCGAAATGCTTGTGCTTCTAGTTCTGACAGTGCAGTAATATCTAACAAGTAATCTTGTTGATATTCATGCAGAATGTTGACATACAGAATGTTGACATTTATGACAGTCATATTCTGACTATCTCTGCAACTCACTTAGACAATACCTTTGATGTAACAGTGGTAGCAATACATGGTTATAACATTTACTGAAAATACAGAAATGCCAATGGGGRGAGGTGTTGCAGTCTATATTCTGAACCACATTCCTGTAAAGCTTAGAGAGGATCTCATGTAAAATACTGTTGAAGTAATATGGCTACAGGTTCATCTGCCTCACCTAAAGCCCATTCTGGTGGGAAGCTGCTATAGACCACCAATTGCTAACAGTCAGTATCTGGATAACATGTGTGAAATGCTTGATAATGTATGTGATATCAACAGAGAAGTATATTTTCTGGGTGATTTAAATATTGACTGTCTCTCATCAAGCTGCCCACTCAATAAAAAACTTTAAACTGTAACCAGTGCCTGCAACCTGGTTCAGGTTGTCAGTCAACCTACCAGGGTATTTACAAACAGCACAGGAATTAAAATCATCAACATGTATTGATCACATCTTTACTAATGCTGCAGATATCTGCTCTAAATCAGTATCCAAATCCATACGCTGTAGTGATCACAATATAATAGCCATATCTAGGAAAACCAAAGTTCCAAAGGCTGGGCCTAATATAGYGTATAAGAGGTCATACAATACGTTTTGTAATGATTCATATGTTAATGAATTATGGAATATTTGCTGGTCTGTTGGGTGTAATGAGGAGCTAACAGACGCTGCACTTGACACATTTATGAAATTGCTTATTCCAGTTACTAATAAGCTTCTGAAGAATCGGGGGAGAGGGTGTATTTGTATTATTTGTATTTGTTAGGAACCATTAGCTGTGCCAAGGCAGATATGAGCCATCTGATTCAATGAATATGAGCCGAGTTGGCTTTTTCTCCCAAAATGTCATTTAAGGAGCTCCAAAGTTTTTTCCTTTATCTTTGTTTCATAGTATAGTTTATTTTATTTTTATTTAGTTTAGTCACATGATTTCTTAATTTGCAGTACGTTTGCCAATCAGTTGGCTGCAGACTTATTTTCCATAACTTTTGCCTCATCTCTCAACAATACCATTTTTTCAATTCTCTCAATCTATTGGGATTTAAGCTGTTTTTACAGTCATTTTCTTAATGGGTGCAT
>NC_036873.1:0-7104 GCF_002910315.2 Salvelinus sp. IW2-2015
TTTTGAATTAGAATGGACCATTATCATGCACCTGTCTCAAACAGGGGCGGGGAAAAAACAATACATGTCATCTATGCACTGAAATAGCGAATGGAGGACGCGGTTCATTTTCTTGCCAGCCAGGTAGACTATACTCCTGTTGTAAAAGAGAAGCAATGCGCTTAATATTAGGCAAGTTGAGAATAAATATAGTATGCCTAGCCTATAGAAAATGATGGATCCTCCTCTTTTTAACATCACTGTTTTCTCACGCAATTTCATAGCCTGTAGAAATGTTGAGCAACGTGAGCTCATGGGCTCATCAAGTGCTTTTTTCTTAGATTTTCGATTAAATTTGCATTGATGTCAGAGTGATTAGAGGGACAATAGAGTGCTGAGTACCAGGCAGTTAGTAAGTTTGGTAGGCCACTAATGACCATTAGCAACATCAGAGCTTAGAGAAGCCTAATTACCGTGACTAAACGATCACGTGGACTCTGACTGGCATCATGACTCGTGACCTCCAGTGTGGCTGTAATATGGTCACCATAACAACCCTTGTAAGAAGCATTCATTGTTACATCCCTGTACTTACAGATGCAATTATAACCAGTTGCATGTTGTTATTACAGTGTAACTATGAATTATTACAATTAATTACAATAATTTTACATATATATTTATACTATGATATGGAACCCTTTAAAATATAGCGTTACCAAGATTGCTATTTACATGAATTGGTTTCCTGACGTGATAAATACTTCTCCAGGCGTTGTGAGATCTGATAAGTTCGTAGCATAACTGCAAAATAAAGAGGATCTGAAACACCACTTGTTCTTGATTAAATGGGTCATTGTGTTAATGAATTACTAGGGTACTTGTGAGGTTGATGAATCACTGTCTCCGTCAGATAAATATGGCCTAAAGTGGTGGAGYGGTGTATACTACAGTCTATAGACTGTCTGAAACAAACTCAACTCTACAATTGTTTACTATAATTTCATTAAAAATGATTGACAAGAAAATGATCAACTAAATCACATGCTGATGGTGTACCTTTGTAAGTAGTCTATCCTAAATCAACTGATTTATCATTCTATTCTGCCATATTCCCAGTCACYTTGCCATGGTTAAATGCAGTGGTTCGCGTTTTCAGTTTTCCTCGAATGCTGCCATCTATCCACAGTTTCTGGTTGGGGTAGGTTTTAATAGTCACAGAGGGTATAACATCTCCTATACACTTCCTTATAAACGCAGTCACCGTCTCAGTATATTCATCAATATTATTCTCGGAAGCTACCTGGAACATATCCCAGTCCGCATGCTAGCATGATACAGCAGCCACCAGCATTATATTATGAGAGTATTGAGGCAGTRCTGGACAGATACCTTGATTTGTTAAAACACTCTTACTTATGTGTCTACTGTAGTCTACAGTGATCATTACAGAAGTCCAGTCCGTGGTTTCATTATACTGATAACTGACACACTCAGGATTCCATTCCATGTTTTATTTATGCACTAGWTAGGTACAGGACGAGTGAACAACAATGTATCTATGTATCCCCACAATGCTTCATGAGCTATAGAGGCTATGTAGTTGTGAATATCTACCTTTTTCCCAGTAAAAATATCAACATAAACTGTCAAAAAAATGCAGAAAGTAAACATGTACATCAATATTTACAGAGGGATTGTTCACATCGATACACATTGATTCAGTAAAGGATATTCAATGACACCGTACCAGAGGAGGCTGGTGGTAGGAGCTATAGGAGGATGGACTCATTGTAATGGCTGGAATGGTTTAAATGGAACGGTATAAAACACATCAAACGTATGGAAACCACATGTTTGACTCCATTCCATTTATTCTATTCCAGCCATTACAATGAGCCCATCCTCCTATAGCTCCTCCCACCAGCCTCCTCTGCACTGTACAGTTCTATGAAAATATACCATGACATGGGAGGGCTTCAGAGGTGTAAAGCAGAGGGCTTTAAACAAGTCTATTTTGAGATCATGGGCTTGAAATGTAACTTGCCAACTGTTATTTAGCCACGTATATATCACATGAATGGGGTTGCTGAAAACTCTTCTCCAGGTGTTGTGACATCAGATAATGTGCTCAACAAGACTAAGTCTATAACACTGTGTAATCCTAAACCTACAACACTGTGTAACCCTAATCCTATAACACTGTGTAACCCTAAGTCTATAATACTGTGTAACCCTAAGTCTATAACACTGTGTAATCCTAAACCTATAACACTATGTAACCCTAAAACACTGTGTAACACTAACTCTAAGCTTAAACCTAATCTTAACCAACTGCATCCCAAATAACCCTAACCTTTGGATCTGCCAACTGAATATACACTTCCTATTGTAAAGGTTTGTWCTGATGGTGGTGAAATCTGATCCTAGATCTGTGGTTGGCAACTTCTCACCATCAATGGTGGTTCTGTTTTTCTACCAGCGTTAAAGCATGGCCCTCATTCAACTATCTGCAGTAGTAAGAGATCTGCATCATCTTCGTCAGTTCAGTAGCAGACCTTGAGTCCTCACAGTTCTCATGTKGTGATRTCCCTTTATTTATTTTATTTTCTGGAGGGAAAACTGTTTCACTTCAAAATGTTTTACTGAAGCTATTTAACAGAAACACATTATCTTGTCTGGTCACACCAGGAACTTATCCCATCCCTTGTTCCACTCACTTTTTGGAGGGAAAACTATTTAACAGAAAAATTSTGTTTGTAAATGTGCTAACAGGAAGAACATCAAGGTTTTACTCTTGTTAAAGGCAACAACATTGTCCTTGTAATCCAACAGAACTCATTGAGGTCCAGATTGTTCTGGTGGGGAAGACTGGAGTTGGAAAGATTGCAGCAGGAACCACCATCCTGGGAAGGAAAGATTTTGAAACAAATGCATCTCGTGACTTACATCAGAAAGACAGAAGGAGAGGTGGTGTCACATGAGATGACGCTGGAGAGACGAAACAGGTACGGGGAGTAACATTTAATAAATAACGGACATATAACGAGCCAGGACCAGCAAACAGAAAACAATCAATGAATCAGCAGGGAACAGAGCTGGGGAACTGACAAATATAGGGGAGGTAATAAACAGGAGATAAGTGAGTCCAGGTGAGTCCAATAACGCGGATGCGAGTGATGAGGGAAGGAAGGTGTGCATGACTAATGGCAGGAGCGTGTGATGYAGGGTAAACTGGCACCCTCAAGCGCCAGGGGAAGGGAAGAGCGGGAGCAGACGTGACAGGTGGATGGGAAAAGTTTAGATGCTATATACTGAACAAAAATATAAATTCAACATGCAACAATTTCAACGAATTTCCTGAGTTACAGTTCATATAAGGAAATCAGTCAATTGAATTAAATAAACTAGGCCCTAATCTATGGATTTCACATGAATGGGCAGGGGCACAGCCATGGGTGGGCCTGGGAGGGCATAGCACCACCCACTTGGGATTCAGGCCCACCCACTGGAGAGCAAGGCCCAGCCAATCAGAATGAGTTTTTCCCCACAAAAGGGCTTTATTACAAACAGAAATACTCCCCAGTTTCATCAGCTGCCCGGGTGGCTGGTCTCTGACGATCYCTGTAGGTGAAGGAGCCGGATTTGGAGTTCCTGGGCTGGCGTGGTTACACATGGTCTGCGGTTGTGATGCCGGTTGGACGTACTGCCAAATTCTCTAAAACAAACGTTAGAGAAGGGTTATGTTAGAGAAATTAACATTCAATTCTGTGGCAACAGCTCTGGTGGACATTATTGCAGTCAGCATGCCAATTGCACACTCCCTCAACTTGAGACATCAGATGGCATTGTGTTGTGTGACAAAACTGCACATTTTAGAGTGGCTCTTTATTGTCCACAGCGCAAGGTGCACCTGTGTAATGATCATGCTGTTTAATCAGCTTCTTGATATGCCACACCTGTCAGGTGGATGGATTCTCTTGGCCACGGAGAAATGTTCACTAACAGGGATGAAACATTTAAGAGAAATACGCTTTTTGTGCGTTTGGTACATTTCTGGGATATTTTATTTCAATGCAATGGTTCATTGGATATCTCTAAAACTTTTCACATACACTGCTTCCATCTAGTGGCCAACATCTAAATTGCGTCTGTTCTAATGAATATTATGTCCCTTTTCTTGCATTTAAAAGATGTGACAAAAAAAATGCATGTTTTTTCTTTGTATTATCTTTTACCAGATCTAATGTGTTATTCTCCTACATGAATTTCACATTTCCACAACTTCAAAGTGTTTCCTTTCAAATGGTATCAAGAATATGCATATTCTTGCTTCAGGTCCTGAGCTTCAGGCAGTTAGATTTGGAATGTCATTTTAGGTGAAAATATGAAGGGTCGATCCTTAAGAGGTGCTGTACATTCTACAAGTTGTTTGACTTCATTATTTGATATCTATAGACTATATCACTGAGTACAAAACATTAACAATTACCTGCTCTTCCATAGACTGACCAGTAAATCCAGGTGAAAGCTATGATCCCTTATTGATGTCACTTGTTAAACCCACTTCAATTAGTGTAGATGAAGGGGAGGAGACAGGTTAATAAAGAAGGATTTTTAAGCCTTGAGACAATTGAGACTATGGATTGTGTATGTGTTTCAGTCAGAGATGAATGGGCAAGACAAAATATTTAAGTGCCTTTGAACAGGGTATGGTAGTAAGTGCCAGGCGCACCGGTTTGTGTCAACATGGGCCAGCTTCCCTGTTGAACACTTTTAACACCTTGTAGAGTCCATGCCCCGACAAATTGATGCTTTTCTGAGGGCAAAAGGGGGCTGCAAATCAATATTAGGAAGGTATTCCTAAGGTTTTGTACACTGTGTATATCAGTCAATGTTCTGACTTTGACTTGTGTCTCTGCATTGCCTTGTTCCTGTTACAGTGCAGTAAAACAAGCCATTACACCAATAAGATGTTTCAAGAGGCTGAGAGAGGGAAGTAGTAAACAAGGTCAATGCTGTGTACAATGAGAGTCTGTAACATTACCATCTGTCATTGTTTTGACTGGTTGGTGGTTGCTGGGTTGCTGGTTGGTTGGTTGATTTACAGTTCGTCTAAGGACTATCTTGGACACATTCTAAGATTTACACACATTAGATGAAGTATCAACCAACCTCAACAAATGAATATTAATTTATGACAAATTACTGTTCTTAAATAACTAAATGCCCTAATGTGTTCAGTTTATGCCCCATCGCAGCACTCCACACCCCCAAACTACTTCCCGTGGCCTATGTACTCTGAAAGCGTCCCTTCACTCCTTCATTTGCAGGTCTCGGGACCCATCAGCACTAACAAGTCCTCTGTCTCCACCTAGAGGAACAAAAGAGTGATTACAACTATCACAGGAATTACAAAAATATGATACAAATTAATTACTGTATAATGTTTTCTGATCTATGCTTGTTTGTATCTTCACTGCATTTAATAACCACGAGCTGAAGACATATTCACACATGATCAAATCATTTTAGTGGACAATTTTCTTTATAGAGTTTGCGGCGTATGCCAATACAAACATGTATCAGATGTGTCGTGTTATTTCCATATGTTTTGAATTAATTTGACCCTATCAATATTTGACATCACAAATATTTCAGTATTAGAATTACATATTCTGCGTCTTAGAAAACGTTGTCTAAGTTGTTTGTTGTTTGTCTAAGTTCTTTCCTGTCAGAAACTGAAAGTAAATTCGACAGCTTTTCTCTCTTTCTGTGGCTTCAGCCCAGGGTTTTCGACTTGCAAGACAGCAGGAGAAATGGTAGGTTCATGTTTTTATTATTAAAGTCAGGTGTAAGATTATTTGGGAGTCGATTCTTATTCAACGAAACATATATAATACAGGCCCGATTTTTCAACTTCTTTCTAATAAACGGCAAGTAAAAAAAATGTAGCACCCCACTAGGCCCAATAGCATAATGGCGGAGTGCGCACAAGGAAGACCACGAAAAGTGTTCTCTTTTACACAGCTACCAGACGCTGATATTTAAGCTTTTTAGCAGTACAGTGCGTCCTTCCTCAAGTGTGCAGCGAATTATAGCCGAAATGAAACATCCTGGCATTTAAAGCATACTTTATTTCCCAAATTTCACATATAAAACGTTATATTTGCGCATACCTAAAATGCCTAAATATTCGGACACAACTGTACACATTTAATGGGACTCAATTAGGCATATGACCGCCTATCAAAGTTTGGAAGAAATACATGTATACAATACACACGATTGTCTATTGTTTCTTACTTTCCTCACAATCAACTCTTATTTTAGGATAAATATATGAATATATCTGCTAAAAAGCTTAAATATCAGCGTCTGGTAGCTGTGTAGGAAGGTGGGGAATCTTCAATGTCGCTGCCCATGCTAACGCAGCCTTTTGGCCACTAGAGGCCTCGATCATTTTCAATGGTTAGGGCGTGTTGTCTAGAAGGGATACAGTTTATGTCAGAATTGACCAGGAGTGACTCTTTGTAGAAGGTTAGGAGAAATTACACAACAGGTTAGCATCTGTTCCAAGATGACAGCATGTCAAGTCGTTTGACTGTGAATAGTACATTTTAACCTACTAATAACCTATTTATTTATGGTTGCGTAACTTCGTTGTTGTGTAGTGCAAACTATTTTATTTTTGCTGGTGTWAAGATCACGTGTCCTCCTCAACTCGGCACTTCATTACTTGAAGTTTACCAAAGTAACCCTATCTCTGGCTGGCCTGAGTTCCTCCTTCGTCSGCGGAGTGTCTTGTCCAAGCTGCTCCTTTTTGCTCTTCGCCTGGCTGTCAGTGGCAGCTCAACCCGTTCTCTCTATCSCCCTCAACACCCAATCTATTCACACGCGCAAACACTCACATTGACTCACATACACGCTGTCCCTCTCTCCCCTTACCTTTGTTGGCCTCTTATTTTTTTGACAATTTACGTGGTATTACTTTGTGCACTGACTTTACTGAAATCTGGAGAAAACGAACATTGTCGCAGGGTGAGTACATCTGACAATGTGCTCTCCCGTCCATTAGACATTTTGTCTGCAGGAACTCACTCTTTTTTACTCGGTCCACTCGTC
>NC_036873.1:7577-30855 GCF_002910315.2 Salvelinus sp. IW2-2015
GTTATGTTTTATTTTATGTTTCTTTTCTTTTTTTTTGTGTAACGCTTTCAACACCTTGTAGAGTCCATGCCCCGACAAATTGATGCTTTTCTGAGGGCAAAAGGGGGCTGCAAATCAATATTAGGAAGGTATTCCTAAGGTTTTTTGTACACTGTGTATATCAGTCAATGTTCTGACTTTGACTTGTGTCTCTGCATTGCCTGTTCCTGTTACAGTGCAGTATAACAAGCCATTACACCATAAGATGTTTCAAGAGGCTGAGAGAGGGAAGTAGTAAACAAGGTCAATGCTGTGTACAACTGAAGTCTGTAACATTACCATCTGTCATTGTTTTGACTGGTTGGTGGTTGCTGGGTTTGCTGGTTGGTTTTGATTTACAGTTCGTCTAAGGACTATCTATGGACACATTCTAAAGATTTACACACATTAGATGAAGTATCAACCAACCTCAACAAATGAATATTATTTTATGACAAATTACTGTTCTTAAATAACTAAATGCCCTAATGTGTTCAGTTTATTCCCCCCATCGCAGCACCCCCAAACTACTTCCCGTGCCTATGTACCTCTGAAAGCGTCCCTTCACTCTTTCATTTCCGTCTTTGCTAAGGTCTCGGGACCCATCAGCACTACAAAGTCCTCTGTCTCCACCTAGAGAACAAAAGATGATTACAACTATCACAGGAATTACAAAATATGATAAAAATGTAATACTGTATAATGTTTTCTGATCTATGCTTGTTTGTATCTTCACTGCATTTAATAACCACGAGCTGAAGACATATTCACACATGATCAAATAATTTTAGTATACATATATCCCACCTTCCTTACTGTATAATGTTTTCTGATCTATGCTTGTTTGTATCTTCACTGCATTTAATAACCACGAGCTGAAGACATATTCACACATGATCAAATCATTTTAGTGGACAATTTTCTTTATAGAGTTTGCGGCGTATGCCAATACAAACATGTATCAAGATGTGTCGTGTTAATTTCCATATGTTTTGAATTAATTTGACCCTATCAATATTTGACATCACAAATATTTCAGTATTAGAATTACATATTCTGCGTCTTAGAAAACGTAGACCTGTTTTTTTTTTTATGCGGGAGTTGTTTGTCTAAGTTCTTTCCGGTTAGAAACTGAAAGTAAATTCGACAGCTTTTCTCTCTTTCTGTGGCTTCAGCCCAAGGTTTTCGACTTGCAAGTCAGCAGGAGAAATGGTAGGTTCATGTTTTTATTATTAAAGTCAGGTGTAAGATTCTTTGGGAGTCGATTCTTATTCAACGAAACATATATAATACAGGCCCGATTTTTCAACTTCTTTCTCCAAATAGGAAGGTGGGGAATCTTCAATGTCGCAGCCCATGCTAACGCAGCCTTTTGGCCACTAGAGGCCACGATCATTTTCAATGGTTAGGGCGTGGTGTCTAGAAGGGATACAGTTTATGTCAGAATTGACCAGGAGTGACTCTTTGTTAGAAGGTTAGGAGAAATTACACAACAGATTAGGATAATTAACGTAGTAGGTTACGATAATTAGGTTAAGGTTAGGAAAAGGCTCAGGGTTAACTAAGATTCAAAAAGACAAACAAGTTTGAAGTCAATTTGACATAAGATGTAATCCATCTAGCCATTGCCAGGATGGGGTAGATCGTGTCCAGCCAAGGCCAATACAATTTCCTAAAAGATGATGACAGAAAAAGACAGCGTAATAACCTAATTATATAATGACTATAATTATGCATATCAAGAGGGATAAACCTTTACTGGGTAACCTTGGCTATATTGCTGGGTTAAATATTTTATTTATAAATAATAATAAAAATAAGCAATGCTATTGTTCATAAACACTTTTTCTGCCTATAGTGCTTTTCACAATTGCATTCGGTGCAAAATGCTTTACAGAATATCATTATAATGTCATACATCCCCAGCACAGCAGGTCAACAGTTGTTCTACTCTGCTTTTGTGTTTAAACGTTTTAATATAATGCTATTTACTCTTCTTATTTACAGATTGATATGGGACCAGACCAGTCCTCTTCAGGATTCTGAGACCTCCTCTCTGAGAGTTATAATGAGTTATCATCAGATTGATATGGGACTAGACCAGTCCACTGCAGGATTGTGAGGTCTCCTCTCTGAGAGTTATAATGAGTTATCATCAGGGGGCTGAGGGTGGAGCCATCTATAAAGAAAGATGTAAGGATGGGTCACCATACAAGGATCTTGATGAGACCATGGACCCTGATATGAGGTGTGTGTGTGCTTGTTGAAAAGTTTAATATTATAATTTTGTAATAGATTAACATGAGGATTTTAACCATTAATTCCTCTCAAATATAATATATTCATCTGATTTCTATGAAAGATACTGAGTTACTGCATAGTAAGTTACATAGTAAACAGAAMWCTTTATTCCAGGGGAAACCTAGATCAGTTGCATAATTGAATACATTCAACTGAAATGTGTCTTTCACATTTAATCCAACCTCTCTGAATCATAGAGGTGTGGGGGGCTGCCTTAATCAACATCACGTCATTGGCGCCCGGGGAGCAGTTGTGGTTCAGGGGTTAACTGCCTTGCTCTAGGGCAGAACGGCAGATTTGTCCACCTTGCCGGCTCGGGATTCAAACCAACGCTTTTAACCGCTAGGCTACCTGCCGCCCCTATAATGACCCTAAGCATGATGGGATGTTTTAATTGCTTTAATTCTAATCATAAATGACTGTGTGGACAAATCAAGGGCCAGTGGTAGTTCAAATCAAATATAATTGTATTTGTTACATGCGCCGAATACAACTGGTATTACCAAGAAATGCTTGCTTACGAGCCCTTCCCAAGGATACAGAGCTTTAAAATTAATAATACAAATAAYGAAATGCTTTTATTAAAAATGATAATAAAATAAAACATTTAATAAAATAGTAACAATAGAATCAAATAAAATACACAAAAATGGAGCCTATATACAGGAAGTACCAGCAGGAATGTGGAGCTATATATAGGAAGTGCCAGATAAATGTGGAGCTATATATAGGAAGTGCCAGAAAAATGTGGAGCTATATACAGGAAGTACCAGATAAATGTGGAGCTATATACAGGAAGTACCAGATGAATGTGGAGCTATATACAGGAAGTGCCAGATAAATGTGGAGCTATATACGGAAGTACCAGATAAAGTGGAGCTCATATACAGATAAGCTAGTACCAAGATAAATGTGGAGCTAGCAGTGGGCAAAAAAGTATTTAGTCAGCCACCAATTGTTGCAAGTTCTCCCACTTAAAAAGATAGAGAGAGGCCTGTAATTTTCATCATAGGTACACTTTCAACTATGACAGACAAAATGAGAAAAAAAAATATCCAGAAAATCACATTTGAGGATTTTTAATGAATTTATTTGCAAATTATGGTGGAAAATAAGTATTTTGGTCACCTACAAACAAGCAAGATTTCTGGCTCTCACAGACCTGTAACTTCTTATTTAAGAGGCTCCTCTGTCCTCCACTCGTTACCTGTTATTAATGGCACCTGTATTTGAACTTGTTATCAGTATAAAAGACACCTGTCTACAACCTCAAACAGTCACACTCCAAACTCCACTATGGCCAAGACCAAAGAGCTGTCAAAGGACACCAGAAACAAAATTGTAGACCGCACCAGGCTGGAAGACTGAATCTGCAATAGGTAAGCAGCTTGGTTGAAGAAATCAACTGCTTGGGAGCAATTATTAGGAAATGGAAGACATACAAGACCACTGATATAATCTCCCTCGATCTGGGGCTCCACGCAAGATCTCACCCCGTGGGGTCAAAATGATCACAAGAACGGTGAGCAAAAATCCCAGAACCACACGGGGGGACCTAGTGAATGACCTGCAGAGAGCTGGGACCAAAGTAACAAAGCCTACCATCAGTAACACACTACGCCGCCAGGGACTCAAATCCTGCCAGGTGCCAGACGTGTCCCCCTGCTTAAGCCAGTACATGTCCAGGCCCGTCTGAAGTTTGCTAGAGAGCATTTGGATGATCCAGCAGAAGATTGGGAGAATGTCATATGGTCAGATGAAACCAAAAATAGAACTTTTGGGTAAAAAACTCAACTCGTCGTGTTTGGAGGAGACAAAGAATATGCTGAGTTGCATCCAAAGAACACCATACCTGCTGTGAAGCATGGGGGTGGAAACATCATGCTTTGGGGCTGTTTTTCTGCAAAGGGACCAGGACGACTGATCCGTGTAAAGGAACAGAATGAATGGGGCCATTGTATCGTGAGATTTTGAGTGAAAACCTCCTTCCATCAGCAAAGGGCATTGAAGATGAAACGTGGCTGGGTCCTTCAGCATGACAATGATCCCAACACACCGCCCGGGCAACGAAGGAGTGGCTTTCGTAAGAAGCATTTCAAGGTCCTGGAGTGGCCTAGCCAGGCTCCAGATCTCAACCCCATAGAAAATCTTTGGAGGGAGTTGAAAGTCTGTGTTGCCCAGCAACAGCCCCAAAACATCACTGCTCTAGAGGAGATCTGCATGGAGGAAATGGGCCAAAATACCAGCAACAGTGTGTGAAAACCTTGTGAAGACTTACAGAAAACGTTTTGACCTCTGTCATTGCCAACAAAGGGTATATAACAAAGTATTGAGAAACTTTTGTTATTGACAAATACTTATTTTCCACCATAATTTGCAAATAAATTCATTAAAAATCCTACAATGTGATTTTCTGGATTTTTTTTTTCTTAGATTTGTCTGTCATAGTTGAAGTGTACCTATGATGAAAATTACAGGCCTCTTTCATCGTTTTAAGTGGGAGAACTTGCACAATTGGTGGCTGACTAAATACTTTTTTGCCCCACTGTATATACAGGAAGTACCAGATACATGCTGGAGCTATATTACAGGAAGTACCAAATACCACCAGATCAATGTGCAGAGGTAAAGGTATTTGAGGTAGATACTTTTGTCATGTAGTGTATGTGGACACCTGCTCATGAACATTCTCATTCCAACAATCATGGACATTAATATGGAGTTGGTCCACACTTTGCTCGCTACAACAATCTCCACTCTTCTGGGAAGGCTTTCCACTAGATGTTGGAACATTGCTGCGTGGGACTTGCTTCCATTCAGCCACAAGAGCATTACTTATGAGGTCAGGCCACTGAGGTTGGCGATTAGGCCCTGGGCTGTAGTCAGCGTTTCCCAATTCATGCCAAAGGTGTCCAATGGGGTTGAGGTCAGGGCTTTGTGCAGGCCAGTCAAGTTCTTCCACACCAATCCCGACAAACCATTTCTGTATGGACCTCGTTTTGTGCACAGGGGGCATTGTCATGCTGAAACAGGAAAGGGCCTTCCCCAAACTGTTGCCACGAAGTTGGAAGCACAGAATCATCTAGAATGTCATTGTATACTGTAGGGTTAAGATTTCTCTTCACTAGAACTAAGGGGCCTAGCCCGAACCATGAAAAACAGCCCCAGACCATTTTTCCTCCTCCACCAAACTTTACAGTTGGCATTAGGCATTAGGGCAGGTAGCGTACTCCTGGCATCCACCAAACCCAGATATGTCTGTCAGACTGCCAGATGGTGGAGCGTGATTCATCACTCCAGAGAACGCGTTTCCACTGCTACAGAGTCCAATGGCGGCGAGCTTTACATCACTCCAGCTGACGCTTGGCATTGCGCATGGTGTTCTTAGGCTTGTGTGTGGCTGTCGGCCATGGAAATCCATTTCATGAAACTCCGGAAGAAGAGTTGTTGTGCTGACGTTGCTTCCAGGGGTAGTTTGGAACACGGTAGTGAGCGTTGCAAGCGAGGACCAACGATTTTTACATGCTACCCGCTTCAGCACTCGGTGGCCCCGTTCTGTGAGCTTGTTTGGCCTACCACTTTGCGGCTGAGCCGTTGTTGCTCCTAGACGTCTCCACTTCACAATAACAGCACTTACAGTTGACCAGGGTAGCTCTATAAGGGCAGATATTTGACGAACTGACTTGTTGGAAAGGTGGCATCCTATGACGGTGCCACGTTGAAAGAGCAGTCTCTTTCCTCTGGTTGTATATTTTAATGAACAGTAACCAATCAATGAATATCCCTATGTTTCAAGGAGGGGACCTTACAGCAAAATGAAGAGTCAGATTCTACGTTCTATGTTCTACCTGGAAAAGTCAATAAGTTCCTATAATGATTGTTAATTCATGTAGTTGGCTAGAAGAAGAGAAGCTAAAATTCACATTATGGTGRTTCAGATCATTATTATGTTGAAGAGAGGAATATAATACATTATTGTATTATTGGATTTTTCGGTTTGTTTAGTATTTACTGTTTTATTCTTTTTTTGTGTGTTTTGTGTGAAGGTCTTATACTACTAGGGGCCCTCCAGAGAGAGCAGAGTCTATTTCCTCTGGCATATCAATGAAGAGTGGCGAATCCATGGATTTCCCTCATAATTTCAAAGGAGCAGACTCTCTACGAAACAAAGGGTGAGATTCTGATGTGCACCTAGCTGTAAATACAGGCCTATGTTGTAATAATGCTAACCTCGTAAAATAAAATATATGTGACTTAATGTAAAGCAAAAATACACATCATGATAACGGATAGTTATCAGAAAGTTTTGGGCTCCGGGGGGGATCTAGGGCACTGCATCTCAGTGCTAGAGGCGTCACTACAGACACCCTGGTTCGATTCCAGACTGTATCAAAACCGGCCGTGATTGGATGTCCCATATGGCGGCGCACAATTGGCCCAGCATCGTCCGGCATTGGCCGGTGTAAAAATAAGAATTTGTTCTTAACTGACTTGTTATGATCAGGTTACTATGTGTTATATTATCAGGCCATTATGTGTTAAACTGAATGGGTCAGGTTCTTGTGATCAATGTATTTAATAACTGTTATTTCCAATTCCCATCCAGGCCAGGAGAGGTACCTTGTGATATCTGCTCTGAGGTCCAAGCTGTGAAGTCCTGTCTGACCTGCAGTGTGTCCTACTGTGAGACCCACATCAGACAGCACTATACAGTACCTAAACTACAGAAACACACACTTGTGGATGTGACTGGAGACCTGGAGGAGAGACTCTGTCAACATGACTACAGTTCTCTGGAGGTGTTCTGCAGGACAGACCAGATGCTGATCTGTAGTCAGTGTGCAGAGACAAACCACAAAGGACATGATATGATCTCYCATGAGAAAAAGAAAGCTGGAAGACAGGTAACTACTGGTTTGTTTTCATTCTCTTCATTGCCTGATGTACAGTATTTGCTGGATAAATAAGTGTTCAAGAGAAAAATAACATGTTTCAGAAAAAGGATTGACTTTTTCTTTGGTTTTCACAGCCTAAGAGTTGTTATGGCGACCAACACACAATGCTGTCCTCAGATGATGGTAGGTATGGAACACAGAATAAACTGACTCAAACAATATTTTTAAATTTAAATCTACATTTAAGAGGATACATGTAGTAAGATATAAATTGTTGTCCCTTAACTGCTGGGATGAATAATACACTTTGTGTTTGTAATTTTATTGTCAATAAAGTCTGTTTTTCTCTCTCATTATTCCTTCACCAGTGCTGCCCCCTCCTRGTGASATCCAGKTCCTGTYGSTGACATCAGACTCTGTGTCTCTGMGCTGGAGTTCTCCTCAGGGGGTTAAAGGATCYCACAAGTTCAGGGTCACCTGGGAATGTGATGGAGAAACAAGCTCATCAAGAGTGAAAGGCGGGTATCATCTTAAAATAAGCAGTCTCAAACCTGGTGAAAAGTACCAGTTCAGTGTGGCCACAGAGGGAGAAGATGGAARACAAAGCAGATGGGTCTCTGCATCTGTATTCATAGGTAAAGAGTTTGGTTTTAGTCATATTTTATTGACATACTTTGTTGTTTTTTATGGATCTTGTTAAAACATGATTTTTGTTCCAGTGGTCCCACCCAGAGACTTAAAGGTAAACCATTTGAAATATACCTCCTTCACTCTCAGCTGGACAAAGACTGAAGGGATGGAGAAAATCCCACAGCGCTTCCTCATATCCTACTGCAGCCCAGGAACAGACCTCAACACAGAGAATACTAAAGACTGCCACAACACATTCTCAAACCTGCAACCTGGTACTGAGTACACTGTCAGCATCTCAACTGTGCTGAAGAATGGGGAACASAGTGAACCAGTCTCTACAACCATCTGCACTAGTAAGAGATCTACCTCAACTTGTTACAGCTCATCTCTTTACCAGTAACCAGAACAGACATTATGTTACATTACAAATCAACTTCTGTTTTTAACTTATTTCTTCCCAAATCAAAAGCAATTACAGACATGTTTATCCCTGGCCTTATTCTACTTTTCCTCCTGTAGTATATTTCTGGAGTTAAACTGTAACCCTGACAATACTGTATTTTCCCTTAGTACTTCCTGCTCCAGACCAGCTGACTGTTGACTCAGTGGACACCACATCAGCTGCTGTTAGCTGGAGCCAGCCGCCAGGATTGAACCAAACCCAACATCATTATCAGATCTCCTACCAGTGTCCAGGGACAGAACCACACATCACTACCACATCTTCACACAGCATCACGATCTCAGACCTGAAACCTGCTACTGAATACTCAGTCACTGTCTGCACTGTGCTGGAAAATGGAAAGAAAAGTGAACAGGTGTCAACATCCCTCACCACAGGTAAGAAAGTAAAATTAATACTAATACTTAAATATTAGTTATCAAATTGACTAATGTAAATGAACTAATCATAATGGATGTGTCAACATGGGACGTGACGGTCCAGTATCTTCCCTGATGAGAAATATTTGATGGTGAATTCCCCAGATCTCATAATGGTGATTGGTGCTGAAATCTGTTTTTATCGTGTCTGAATTCATGCTTGATTCTATTCCTGTGAGTCGTCATGTCAAGGAGTTGATCTGCCTCTGATTTCTTTAACTTTATCAGTAGTACAGTATTAAAACACTTGTTATTGTGGAGAGGATTTAGAATTACAATTTTTTTTTCATTTTTTTTTTGGGGGCATAGCGGTTACAATTTAGAACCTGTACAGCACTGTTACTAAATGTATACAGCAKAAATTATTCATTTCTTATTACATTCAGGATGGATTAAAATGTACAGAATGGTTAGCTTGAGGAAAACGGGGTAGGGTCATGCTTTTTCAATTTCAGCCAAGGCAAGGGTTTAATTTTTTTCAAATCTAGTCCAGGGGAGGGTTATGTAATTTGTAATTGATTACAGTTCAATATTTCTCAGTCTTTTAGAATTAGTTGCTTATTATGCTATATATAAATGTGTGCCCGATTCCACCCCTCATCTCTGATTCTCCGCTGGGTGTGCAATATCAAGTACGCCTATAGGCTTTTTAGTGTGGTCTCAATCAAATGATCAATAGCCTACAGGCTATAAGCTATGAAGTGCATGCTCAGAGAAGCACAGAGCAAAGTTCTATTTCTAACATAGCGGCTGGGATGGTGTAAATAAAACTAAGCTGCACTACACACTTCGATGGATATCTAACCCCCGTGACCTGCCTAACCAGCTG
Organism: Salvelinus sp. IW2-2015; assembly: GCF_002910315.2. Taxonomy (NCBI): domain Eukaryota; kingdom Metazoa; phylum Chordata; class Actinopteri; order Salmoniformes; family Salmonidae; genus Salvelinus; species Salvelinus sp. IW2-2015. Next base: position 17,136 of record NC_036873.1, read on the forward strand.
CTGTGCTGTGTGTTAGTAGGCCTATGGTGGCAGTTCAAGAGGAGAGTCAAAGGCATCTTCTGATTTATTTTATTTTATTAGACCTAGTCCCCCCCAAAAAAACTATTTTGCGTGCGGTCTAGCCTATAGCCTATGTTCTGTTCAGTTTGAGGAGGAGAGCGCAAAGATCAGGAGAATCAAAGGTCAACTTTGATAGCTTGCTACTACTACAATACATTTTATTGAAAAAAATATGTTTTTTGCCCATGATGTATTTATCAGAGTTACTGACCTCCCAATAAGCCAGAATCTAGTAACTTACATTGTGGTCCTGAAATATAATTCATTTCAATGTCTTCATTTTAAGATTAAGATTTTGAAGAAAATAAAACCATATGATTATATAAATCACTGAAGCTGGAGACTTATATCTCCCTCACTAACTTTAAGCATCAGCTGTCAGAGCAGCTTACTGATCACTGTACCTGTACACGGCCCATCTGTAAATAGCCCACCCAACTACCTCATCCCCATATTGTTATTTATTTTTTGCTCTTTTGCACCCCAGTATCTCTACTTGCACRTCATCATCTGCACATCTATCACTCCAGTGTTAATGCTAAATTGTAATTATTTCGCCACTATGGCCTTTCTATTGCCTTACCTCCCTAATCTTATTACATTTGCACACACTGTACATAGATTGTTCTATTGTGTTATGACTGTACATTTGTTTATCCTATGTGTAACTCTGCGTTGTTTTTTGTCGCACTGCTTTGCTTTATCTTGGCCAGGTCGCAGTTGTAAATGAGAACTTGTTCTCAACTGGCCTACCTGGTTAAATAAAGGTGAAATAATTGTTTTATAAAAAATAAAGTGATCTATAAGAGTGCTTTGGGCCGTGATGCTTTATGCTAGAAGCAAGCTGTAAAATACCCGGGAAAGATATGACTCCAAGACATATGGGGATATCATTGTTTGGTTTCTTTGACATTCATTCACTAAAACAATAATGTGCCTGTTCTACTTTTGAAAAATTATTAGCATGAGCTTTTTGAGTTTTTCCAACCTGAGGTATTTGTATGTATAATATACTTTGCTTTAAGTGTTTCACAAACAATGTTATATTAAATGAAAACAACTTACAGCATCTAAAAAATTGGTTAGATATAACTTAATTTGATAATTTACAGATTTTTTTTTGTAAATTGGATCTACTTCATTCGTCTGATTAGTTACTTACGGTAATCCGGTTCAGAAAATATTTTTAAATTAGGTTCCTATAACTTCAAATTGCTATTACAAATATACAAAACACGCTATTGCTGTAACGTCTCGTCAGAAGGCATGGACCAAAACGCAGCGTGGTAAGTGTTCATAATTCTTTATTACTCAAAAACACTCAAACAAAATGAAAAAACAAAACAGTTCTGTCAGGTGCAGACACTATACAGAAAACAACTACCCAAAAAACACAGGTGGGGAAAAAGGCTGCCTAAGTATGATTCCCAATCAGAGACAACGATAGACAGCTGCCTCTGATTGGGAACCACACTCGGCCAAAAGCAAAGAAATAGAAAACATAGAAATAAAGAAACTAGAATGCCCACCCTAGTCACATTGCACTTAAACTTAACTAATTGCAATTAGTTAAGTTTAAGTGCAATGTGTTTCTGCAAAAGAAAACAACTGGCCAAATAATTACTTTTCAGTGGTAATGTCAACAAAAGGGACATTTCATAACTTTTCAACCTCATTTGTCCTCTAGCAGCTTCCCAACGTCAACATATGTGAAAACGTCATGTTTTATAGTAAACAAGATGAGTGTTTTTAATGAAACTGATGTTACAATAATGTTCATCATGCGATTTTAAACAAATATGAGCAGGCTAAGTTAGGCCCAATACCAACTCATCACCCAAACCAGAGACTCTGCACTTGTGGAGAACTGAGAAGATTTGACAGTTGTTATTAATCTGATAATAACTCCTCCTTGCCTTTCTAGTTGGTAGTTACGCCATATTGTGTATAATCAATCATCGTAGTTACGCCATATTGTGTATAATCAATCATCAATCAAATCCTCTCAGATCTTCACAAGTGCGTAGGGTTTAGGGGATGATTTAGGATTGGCCCTTTGTAACTTTTACTGCCCATTTGGTTAAAGAACCTCCTCAAGGACAACAGTCTTGGCTTGTATTGGTCCAGCTTCTCCATGAAGGTGGGATGAAAGCAGATGGTTCTGATCCTTCTGATAATTCACCCAAATTACTAAATGATAAATATATCCTGAATAAGGTTGAATAGTATTGTTAGGCACCACTATTACCCTTCTGCAGGAAACAACCTATTTGCAAACTCAAAAGGCTGTCCAGTCTTTTAGTTCAAGTAAACTTTGTATTTAACATAAAACTTTTTATTAAGCATTGAACTCTTTTATGCTGCGCAAAACATTTGAAAGATTCAAGTAGGGCTGATTGAAAACAATGCAAACTGACGTGACAGAAATATCAGCAAACAGTAAAAACCAAACATCACATCTGATTAAAGTCTTAGGCAAACGCACCTTCAAAATTGTACACTTGCCATTTAGGCCAGGATCTCCACCTCAAAGGTATATTTCAGTTCTTTGGGGTAGCTTAGTTAGTGTTATGGGAAGAACATCTGCTTTCCCCATTAACAGGACTCTTTACAACATGATTCAACTTTGTTGCTCCTTGTTTTAGCAAGGTGCTGTAGCAAAAACGTACCATGAAATATATGCACCCGATCGATGGCTTACCAAAGCAGAACACACTGAGTTGACTAGAGAAATACCAGTGAAAACTAAACACTGAACAGCATACTGATACAGTCTATGATTTGAGTCTTCGGTTGCCTAGGTAAAAGCTGCACCTTCAACGTTATATTCTTGCCATTTAGGCCAGCGTTTCCCAACCACCAGAGTTTACTATTGGTCCTTGGCATATCAAAAAACAAGCACATGGGGTTGGGTAGATGGTTTTGGGAACCCCCGATTTAGGTGAGTAACTTGGTCCTCAGAGTTTGGACCTTGTGGGAGGTGTTCAATGTATCTATTTCCAAGAAGACTTTCTGGAACATCTCAAAAGGTGTATATCAGTTGTTTGGGGGAGCTTAGGTTTAAGCAATAGATAAGGCCCATAAGCAAGATACATGCCTGTGCAACACTAGGAATACCTGCCAGGACCTTGGCTCCTTCAATACAGATCCCATGCTCTGGATCCCAATACTGAACCCTCCCCACGAACACCTTCAGCATATGCTGAGCAAAGTCGTCTTGGATTATGTAGTCGTCAGCATCCTGTAAAAAAACAAAGTAAATGTACATAGACAAGGTCAACTAGATCCACAAAATCAAGCTGTGCGACTTGAGGGAGAGAAGGGAGGGAGAGAGAGAAGAGGGACATAGAAATAGAAAATAAAAAACCTTGTATTCCTTGATAAGGCCCTCGACCCTTTCTCCGAGGTATATGATCAGGCCACAGATTACCCAGTCTCTTCTTTTCTCTATGGTGTTGCACTGTCATGCGGGAATAAAAATGGTTGTATTTAMTACAGGCAACTAAATAAATGTCACCAAATATAATTATTGACGGTATTGTGAATGTCTCTTGAGTGCATACTGTGGTGGTAATTCTAAATGATCAAATGAGGAGAGACAAACGTTTCACACAAGTCAGAGTTATACTTAAACTAAATATTTATTAATATCTTGTTAACAAGGGAGCAGGTCAATGCAACACACCTAGAGGGTGAATCGATTGAGTGCTCAAATAATGCAGAAACTTAAAGGGTTTATATAGAAACACAAAACTGCTCAGTCATGGGTTCAGCCCCTCCCTGGCAAATAATCATCATCAATCTTTACATTGATTATTTACCATTATAATTTTAGTGTAATTTTACCTGAGTATGCTGGAACAGAGCTGGTCATGTCTTTGAAGCCACTCACAAGAGGGCTCTGCACGACATCTTGTCTTCTATTTTAGGGCGGCAGGTAGCCTAGCGGTTAGAGCGTTGGGCCAGTAACCGAAAGTTCGCTGCTTTGAATACCCGAGCCGACAAGGTGAAAAGCCTGTCGGTGTCCTTGATCAAGGCACTTAACCCTAATTTGCTCCAGGGCCTGACCCTGTAGGTAGGCCGTCATTGTAAAAAAGAATTTGTTCTTAACTGACTTGCCAAGTTAAATAAAGGTAAAAAAAAWAWATATATATATATATATATGTGAGAAGGCCATTTTTTCACTCACACTTTTGCCTTGTTTTTCTACTTTGCTGAGTAGCTCTACTGCTCCTTCTCTAGTAGCTGTCTCACCAAGGGGCCTCTGCCTTCTGCTTTTTTACGTTCTTGAACTGAGTTCTTTTGTCTGTTGGTTTTCTCTTCATAGAGTTCACATCCAGCTCTGGGAATCTGATTACTCTCAGTTTTGCTCTGTAATTGCCCATTTTCTACTTCAGGCTGCATTGCCAGTCGTACAGGCCTGAGAAGGACACAGGCTCCTTAAGGCACGGGTGCTTTTGTACCAAGGCTTCTGCAACTTGGCATATAAGTAGACTTGAAGGATAGGCTGTAAACTAGAATATACTTTCAGACAGTCTCTCCAGGATGTCGGATTTCACACCCGGACTGTTGAGTAGTGTTCCATCCTTTCTGTATGCTTCATTTGCTGCCTCAAGAACAAATTCTGCGTTGGAAGCAAAGCGAGGAATTTCAAACTGAGATGGCCAAGGATGTAAACGTTGGGATGAGGTACTCTCTGGAGACGACAATATCACAGTGTCATGGGACCCAGAGGAGCAGGTGTCATCCGATRGCATGGTAGAGCTAGTGTCCAAAACTTCTTGTACATTCAGACTAAAAACTGTGGAGGGGGTGGGGGGTCAAGGTACACCACTTTGATGTTGTCTTTGTCCTTAATGTCATCAGTATCCGTCAAGGAGAAAAGCTGATCTCCAAATTCACTGTCCATGTACTGTAGACTAACATCCCTTTGAAGCTGAAATGTCTCTCGCACAATTGAGCTAAGTTTGGCAACGGTAGCAGGTATTCCAGATGGCAATACATGCTTCCGAATATCAGGGTTCTCCAACATGACCCGTAGTCCGGCAGAGATTTCTCTTGTATAAAGAAAAAAACTGTGTAACAAGAATAAAAGGCATGTTAGTTATCATATTGTAAGTAAAGTTCTGTACAAATGTGACTCTTCAGGGTGACCATGGACTTTGGCCTAACAGTGTATGTTGCTATTGGGTAGATGTCTGCCAATTCCTTTTGCTCAAGGACTTTAACCTTCTCTATGGATTCCGGTTGAAAACCCCTAAGGTGCTCATTRTACCAAGCATTCTGACACTTGACAATAAAAGCAAGTTTGCCATGAACAATGATCTTTATGAGTATTTCTACAAAGTCCRGTAGTCCTCCAGTGGACCCGTGGGTCAAGATTATTCCRACAGAGTAAATGGTACCATTGCAGGAAWTWKTKTTTCTCATCTGGAAATAKTCTTTGCACCACTTCTTTTATGTCGTTCTTAAACCATTCTAAAGCCACTGKGGACAGATTTGTGACAGAGAGGGCAGGTTTGACAACATCTRTGCCATACAGAKAGTTGATGCTTAGCTGCAACAGACAGTAAAATGTTTCAAAAGCTTTTGGTCTGTCTAACAATTTGCTTTAAAAMAATGTGTTTAGTTTGGAAGCGCATAGTCCACAAAGCTATAAGCGGTCCAAATGCCTTTATCAGTTGTGGGTAATGTTCAATGAAAATATGCTTCGGGATAAGTCTTTCCTGGGGGAAAATGTTCAAGAATCTATGCCTGTGCTCAGATATCTTTTTGTCAAGGTACCAAATAGTCTCTTCTGTGTGAAGTGGGGCAACCACAAGTTCAATAATATCTTTGAGGTCCAATATTATATGCAGTGATGGTTCACCAACGSGTATTTTTGTTCCTATTATGAATGGAAGCAGACGACATAAGCCCCAGTTTTCATGAACGTTTTCTCCAAAGCTCCTTCAAGTTGAAGAGTTCAATGTAACTGTTTGTGGGCAGTCAGTTTTATCACTCCACTTATATGGGAACTGTTTGATTATATTGTTATGTTCCAACAGAGTCAAATATGTATTCTTGATTAAAACATTTAAGCACAATGCCAACTTCAGAGGCAAGACTCCCTCAAAAAAGCCAGGAAGCACATCTGCTGGATAGCCAGACAACATGTGAAAATATTTCAGTTTTTCAGTTAACGCACACTGCTTTTTCACACCATAATAATGTGTTAAAGTGGGATTTCACAAAGCTGTTGAACATGTTCAGAATGTTGCYGTTTTGTTCTGGGTTGAAATGCTCCAGTTCTTCCTTCCTTTACCTGGAGCTCAGAAAGCTCCCCCAAACAGAACCTGCAGATATATGATGCACTAAAACTTTCCACAAATCCACCAATGGAGTGGGCTCCAAGTTGTTCTGCTGTCATGCTAAAAACAGTGCCCTTAAGGATCTTTCCCAGCACAGGAATAAAAAAATTCTTCCTCCTCTAATTGTGCATGGTTATTTAAAAGTGGCTCTAGCACCTTTCCATGTCCATATTTCTTCACATCAACAGCCTTGCAGAGAATGGCTAACTAAATAGATGTCAGTGTAGACCTAAACTGAGGGCACGTTCGCCAACACTTAAGAGACTGCAGTGATTTTGTTACTTGAGGGTACTCCCGTGTTTTGAAGGAACAAAAGCAATGTTCATAGAGACAAGGCAGTGATTGACTGTGTCCATGCCTCWGTCTAYAGCGCTTCAGAAGWTCAGTTTGTTTGGATGAGACAAAGTGGCAGGTCTTCCATCTCATATGAGACAAAGTGGCAGGTCTTCCATCTCATATGAGACAAAGTGGCAGGTCTTACATCCCAGGGGGAAGGAAATGCTGACTGTCAGTATGGGGCATACTACTATATAAAAAAAAAAAACTGCCTAAGCAGTTTTTACAATAATGTATTGTGTAAAAGACTAAGATACCTTGTTAATGTTGCTAGCCCTAAAATTAACTACAGTGACAGACATTGACATTATCTGAATTCACCCACATACCTTAAAATAAATTTAGGATAACATGGATAGATGGAAGTTAAGCAAGCATTTCGCTACACCAGCAATAACATCTGCTAACCACTTGAATGTGACCAATAACATTTGATTTGATTTGTTAACAGCAACATCCTTGAATGGGTCATCACCTGGTGAAGAAATGTTTTGATTAAAATCAATTAGGACCAACAACAAAAAATCTTGGTCGACCGAATGTCRKCTGTTCTTTCGACCAATGGATTCGACCAATGGATTGAAATATTTTAATAAAMTCAACTACATGCATTGAGCTTATGGAGGGCGCCAGAGATCTAGATAACCGCAAGAAAAAAACCTGACCCAACTGTTCTTCTGMCGGCTTTTTCAGATTCTGMCAWTACTCTTYTGAAGTTGCCAGTAATAGGCTACACCAGGACTCTGCAACCTTTCTCATGTGGAATGCCAATTTATATTACCATTTCTACCGATCTGAGTGCCAGTTAGGCTTTTCAAATACACATGTTCATGAAACAGTTTMATTTAATTTATAATAAAGTCTACATAGCTCAAAGTCATGTGGTYAATCAAAATTGTATCCAAATCTAAATTAAAACCTARAAAAGTAACTTCTATTGCCATTGCCAACTATGTAAAAATAGCCTACATAAAGCCAACAAATAAAAACATTGCAGCCTGCAGGTAGAAAATATCCTGATAAAAATAAATATCCTGTAAATCACATTGGCTACMCATGRCTGGWCTRCTACRAACTTGAACCATTKTATCMACTAATAACTTGGGTTTGGTCTGAAGCTTGGCCTAGCTAATTTGTATAAAATATTCTGGGCCCTCAGAGTTTCCGGTGAACTCGGGAAAGACACAGCTGTAGGCTRTTTGCGCAAGGGATAAGAAGCAGTGTTTGACTTAAGCAGGAGTTGAGTACCAGCACCTCAAATGTTCTACTGCTTGAGCTCCTGTTCCTCTTATAGAATAWTAGCTCAAAAGTATTGTAGCGCTTCTGCACCTAACTATAAACAGTACCCGCACGAACCTATTTCAGTCTAAGTCAAGCACTGCTAAGAAGTAATCAGGTAGGCCTATCTTATGACGTTTCCACTGGATCAGAGCATAACATTTTTATGTTTCAAGCTGAGTGGTTATCGAAAGGGAGAGAGCTGGAAAGATGTTTCACAKACAATAAGGAACTATTGTAATTCTAGATGGATGTAAAAACAGACTTCGTTTGCTTGCTGTTTGAGGTGAAGAAAACAKTACTTTGAAAAGCTCCACAGGCCATTAGTGGTGGTCCCCAAATGAGCACATTTATATACCTACATTAACGCGCAGCCCAGGTAGCCTATAGCCTTCTTCTATGCGTGCGGGTCCTAACTCAACATTGACAGGARCGCTTCAAACACAAGACAATGACTAAATTGACAAAACTGGTCAGTTGAATAAATAAACCATAAACTTGTTTCTCACAAGTGTAGTGTAGGTTGTGCACTCAGCAAACAATGTGTCCACTYYGACAATGATAACAAGAARACTGGAATAATATTGAATGCATTAACAGAAATTAYCATAASCAAAGTAACAAACATTGTAGATRTGAAATGATAGRAATTAACGGTAAATGTACTAYTRCCGAWATAGGTAATGGGGTATTGATATAGACYAACAATCAAACGSAAACAATTCACGCAATTAAGTTATTAAACAATGAATGTGCACTAATTGGCAGAAGAGAGCCCATTCTGGTTAGAGAAGGGCCCTTGTGTATCTGGGTGCATGGTCAATCYGACTTCTGCATTGGTGATGCAGCATTTAAGGTGACTGATAGGTGATACAGCCTCAGCAGGTYGGGGCATTCATACTTCTTGCATGTCGTGGAGCAGTGCAGAGCTGTTGTCAAGGTAGTGAGTTTGTGTTTTCTACAGGAAAAGTACCGCCCCCACCTACAGCGCAATCATGTCAATGCAAAGTTATACAGAGCCCTCTGCATTGTTASMAAATGGYGATGCGGTACAGAGCTCGATTTGGCCTCTGCATGCCTCTGGGACTCCGCAATTGCGTCACAGCCTCCATATGGAACCTCCAACCATATTTCGGATCAAGCATAAATTGGCTTTTAGTCTAGGCCTCCGCAATGTATTAGTTCATGGAGATGGGGCAAATAAATATATATACAGTACCAGTTAACAGTTTGGACACAAATACTCATTCCAGAGTTTTTCTTTATTTTTACWWTTTTCTAMATTGTAGAATAATAGTGAAGACATMAAAACTATGAAATAACAYAAGGAATCACGTAGACACCAAAAAAGTGTTAAACAAATMCAAATATATTTTTGATTTTAGATTCTTCAAAGTAGCCACCCTTTGCCTTGATRACAGTTTTGCACACTCTTAGCATTCTATCAACCAGCTTCACCTGGAATTCTACACATATACAGGSCATTTCCAATTTCAATAAAATAGTAATGTTTGAATTATAGTTTATTTGGACTGCACCGCAATGACTTGGCTTTAGGTGGAAAGAYGGTAGCTCATTTGTCAACATTCACATATAGTTTGGTCCTTACCTACACTWACCTGCTGTACTTGTGGATTGAGAGCTTGATTTAGTCAGCATTTTTCCCAGACTTTGTCGTTGGCGCTTGTCCACCGTCCAACCTCAAGTTCCACACAAATTTATGTCCAGACAAGATATGAGACAGATGCAGCATGTAGATCTTACATAAATGTCTTAGGTTGTTGGTTATATTCACAAATAATAGTTTATATTTTGGAGTATATTGTATCACATTTACATTTTAGAATATCATGCTTTTTGAACACACAAATTAAGTGCTCTATTGAAATATTGAAATAAAACCAGTAACCTGCATTTTTGGGTGAAAATTATAGATGTTTTGGAGTAATATTTACTAAGCCCCTGAATAATTTTTTACAGTGTAGGCTGAGCTACAACCTATAGCTGAGGAGACAAACTCTAGACTTTGCTTGGGAAGTAGTCAATTATGCCACTATTAATTGATTAAGCTATTCTCTTTCTGTATAATAGATGATCTTTAAACCCAGACAGCTTTTAGGGAAACACTTATGACCTACTTATGTTGGGTTAAGCAATTGAAGAAGAGTAGCCAGCAGTTAAAGCTTACAGTTTTCTCTGTCGGTCGGCCTACTCTGTCTGGGGTGGAAAGGTAGTACTAACTTTGGAAAGTACCATGCTGATATTCCTTCCTAATGACGTCTCAGATTGAATGATTTGCAAACAGGGACAGTTTCATTGCAAATGAGACGCACTGATTTGGCATTGGAGAAATAGTATAAGATGAACACAGGCCTATCTCTCTGTCTATTCTTAGCATGTCAATTCTGTACCTTGTGTGGTATTAAAAAAGATTCAGCTAATATGTAAAATGATGTAGAATTGCATGGAACTTTTATAAAAGGCCATTTTTTTCTCTGACCTGCAGTTATGATGATAGAATTATGCAATGCTTTTACTATAAAGGAGATATTTCCACCCCTACTCTTATCCATGGTGGTCTGTGAACCAACAACCTTCTGGCCTGCAGCCCTGTGTGATGTCATATTTCCTGCATTGCCATGTAATGCTTACAGGATGAAGAACAGTTTCTAAAACTGCATATATGGCGCTCTGGTCAGTCCAATAACTGAGGGTAAACGGTACACATGTTTTCTCCTATCTACTTAATTATTATTTTGGGTATATTGGGGGGTCACATTTTCTTCAAGCGTACAGGCAGGGTTTAGGTAAAATATATTTTGCTGAAGGGAGGGCCATCCATTTTCATATCGGAGGTCAGATTTTCTCCATTTAACCCTTATTATCAATAACGTTCACTCTCTTACAAATCCAACTTCTGTTGTGTTCTGTTTTGAGCTTTATTCTTCCCACATCAAAAGGAATCTCAAGCTGGCATTTCTACTTTTCGACTACTCTTCTTCTACTTTTCCTCCTGTAGTATATTTCTGGAGTTAAACTGTAGCCCTGACAATAATGTATTTTCCCTTAGTACTTCCTGCTCCAGACCAACTGAATGTTGACTCAGTGGACACCACATCAGCTACTGTTAGCTGGAGCCAGCCACCAGGATTGGACCAAACCCAACATCATTACCAGATCTCCTACCACTGTACCGGGACAGAACCACACATCACTGTCAAATCTTCACACAGCGTCACTCTCTCTGACCTGAAACCTGCTACTGAATACTCAGTCACTGTCTGCACTGTGCTGGAAAATGAGAAGCAAAGTCAACTGGTGCTAACAACCCTCACCACAGGTAAGGAAGTAAAATACTTAAGTATTAAGTCAGGTGTTATCAAAATGACTCACATGTAAATACACAAATCATAATGGATGTCAGCATGGGATGTGAAGGTACAGTATTTTCCCTGATAAGAAATATGTGTGACCGACCGACCGGCTCGATTCAGTCCTATGTAGCAACATTTAAAATTGTGTTTTTTTACATTTGATAAAAGTAGAGACTCAGGGCTAGAAAACAGTATATCATACACTACAGTTGAGGAACAATGGGAAAGTAATTCTGCTTTGAAAGTTGATAAACTTGTAACCTCACTTTTGAGAAAATGGCCTTTGAATCATTTGGTACCTACTGGAGAGCTCTTCTTTGTCTACACCCATTCAGCATCGGTCACACCCTCTTAAGCTTTAGCCCCAACCATCTCTTTAAGGTTTTATCCGAGCGTTCTGTCCTAACAACAGCACCCAAGATAACTGGCTAATGTTGGCAAGCTTGCTAGCTACTTCCAGACACAATTGAGAGAACAGCTCACTCTGACCATTTTACTCCCCCTAGCAGAGCTGGTTAGACTGTTTTTATGTTATCCAGAGCATTGGTGACTGCAAATGTGCTGCTGGCAACAATTACATTTAAAAGAAATTGCCAACGTTTACTGACAACGGCCATTTTCAACGGGTGTTGAGCGTTCGTATATTCTTCAGTTATTCTGCAATCTGGCACACTCAGACGAGAGTGCTCTGAAATCGGAGTAGATAGCCAGAGTGAATTTACGTCTATCAGCTACGTCTATCAACAGCTGTCATGTCGCAGTGACATCATGAACATTCTATTGAAATGGATACTTGCATAGTGGAGTTTTTTGTTAAGACATGTAGCTAGCTAGATAAACAATGAACCATAATCCCAACTCATGACCTTACTACCCTGCATCAATCTGCAGGTAGCTAACCAACCAGGTTCAATGTTAGCTAGCTAACATTATGCTATAACTAGCAAAGCAAATGCCTCTGAGATACGAATAATATTACTACACAGATCATACACGTAATGTTAGCCAGCGAGACAGCCAGCTAACATTAGCTAGCTAGCTAACAGTACACTTTAACTTGAAATGAAAACAACTTTCAGACAAAATTGGAAATGTATACTTTCTGAAAATGTAGCTAGCTAGACTACCTTACCTGTATACACGGATGGACGCTTCTCCCTCTGTCGCGGATGCCATGGTTGCCCTTAGTTTGAAGATGTAATCCAGACAGATGTTTTCTCCATCTCCTTAGCTATCATACTCGAATTCCACTGATTTCAAAACTCGGTCCTCCAGAAAGTGGAGATCAACACTTATGCAGTTCTACTATGCAATATATATTTTTTTAAAGCTGCGTTAGACAGGATTACCTACACATACTGACCAGCTGAAATAGACAAAAGTATAGACAACATGGCTGACCAATCCGAACTAATCTCTCGGCATGTCCAGCCCCCTCATTATCTCAGCCAATCATAGCTAGTGGGAAGGTTAGCTAGTGGGAACTTTTTCTGTGGCTAAACCAAGCTCATAATTTAACAGTTTTAAACCAAGCTCATAATTTAACAGTTTTAAATCAGGCTCATAATTTAACAGTTTTATTAGTATTTGCAGATGGCATACACGTTTGTTATTAAGTCACATGAAAGTTTACATGTTCTAGAAGGCATTTCTGCCAAAAAACACATTTTAATAAAAAAGAGGTTCTGTTCTAATGGCTCTCCTGTGAAGTAGTGACACGCTACATAGGCCTAGTTTCCTGAAACGAGTCACATATGATGGTGAATTCCCCAGATCTCATCAGGGGGGGACATAATATTATTATAAATATTTTCTTTTTCCAGTCGGATAAACACTTCAAACAGCCTACCTGACCGCTCTGAGGCGTCCACATGTTCCTAAAGCACACCGTTAACTCGTTTTGTATCACAGTCCAATGATAAAACTGTGGGGGACAAAAATGCAATTTCAGAATGTGGGGAGAACTTCCCCAGGTAAAGATGCATCCTGGATCTCATCATGCTGTTTGGTGCTTAAATCAATAAACAATTTTTATAATATCTGAATTCTTGCTTTCTTCCATTCCTGTGAGTAATTATGTCAAGGAGTTGATCTGCCTCTGCTTGCTTTAACTTTATCAGTAGTACAGTGTTAAACACTTTGTTATTGTGGAAAGTTTTCATAATCACAGCATTCTTTTCATTCATATATATTTTTTTGGGCATGGCTTCAACAATTTAGCAGAGACACAGCACCGTTGCTCCACATTTTGCTGCCTTAAAATTGTATCTCAAAAAGGGAATAAATATTTTTTTACACAACCTGCTAATAATAAAAACAAAG
>NC_036873.1:32760-46746 GCF_002910315.2 Salvelinus sp. IW2-2015
AACCATGAAAAAACGTTCTCCTGGAATCCGCCAAACCCAGATTTGTCCGTTGGACTGCCAAATGGTGAAGCGTGATTCATCCCACCAGAGAACGTGTGTGGTTCCACTGCTCCAGAGAAATTTGAAGAACTGACTTGTTGGAATGGTGGCATGCTATGACAGAGCTCCCAAGTGGTSCAGTGGTCTAAGAYACGGCATCTCAGTGCTAGAGGTGTCACTACAGACAACCTGTTTCAAAATCCAGACTGTATCACAACCGGCCATGATTGGGAGTCCCATAGGGCGGCACACCGTGTCATCCAAGTTTGGACGGTGTAGGCCATCATTGTAAATAAGAATTTGTTCTTAACTGAGTTAAATAAAGGTTAATAATAATTTAAATGACAGTGCTTGATTTTMTACACCTGTCAGTAACGGGTGTGGTTGAAATAGCCAAATCCACTAATTTGAASGGGTGTCCACATACTTTGGTATATATAATGTATCAGTTACGTATACATGTTGCTTGCCTCGAAGCGAGCATAGAAGGCATTTAGCTCGTCTGGTAGGCTTGYGTGCGTCACTGGGCAGTTCTCGACTGGGTTTCCCTTTGTAATCCGTGATAGTTTGTAGGCCCTGCCACATCCGACGAGCGTCAGAGCCGGTGTAGTAGAATTTGATCTTAGTCCTGTASTGATGCTTTGCCTGTTTGATGGTTTGTCGGAGGGCGTAGYGGGATTTCWTATAATCGTCCGGATTAGTGTCCCACTCCTTGAMAGCTGCAGCTCTAGCCTTTCGCTCAGTGCGGATGTTGCCTGTAGTCCATGGCTTCTGGTTGGGATATGTACATACGGTCACCGTGGTGATGATGTCATTGTTGCACTTATTTATGAAGCAAGTGAGTCCCATGGTTAACTCTTCAATGCCATCAGATGAATCTCGGAACATATTCCAGTCTGTTCTAACGAAACAATCCTGTAGCTTATCGTCCGCTTTATTGGACCACTCCGTATTGAGCAMGTCACTTGTACTTCCTGTTTGAGTTTTTGCTCRTAAGCAGAAATCAGGAGGATAGAGGTATGGTCAGATTTGCCAAATGGAGGGTGAGCTTTGTATGCTTGTGGAGTAAAGGGGATCTAGAATTTTGTTGCCTCTAGTTGCACAGTTGACATGCTTGTAGAAATTAGATAAAAATGGATTTCAGTTTCCCTGCTTTAAAATCACCGGCCACTAGGAGCGCCACCTCTGAATTAGCATTTTCTTGTTTGCTTATGGCCCTATACAGCTCAATACGTGCAGTCTTAGTGGCAGCGTCGGTTTGTGGTAATAAATAGACAGCTACGAAAAATCTGGAAAATAGTGTGGTCTACAGCTTATCATGAGGTATTCTAAGTCAGGCGAGCAGGACCTCTAGACTTCCTTAATATTGTAGATTGTTGTTGGGGTTTGGGGTTTTAGGCTGGGTTTCTGTACAGCACTTTGATATATCAGATGATGTAAGAAGGGCTATATAAATACATTTGATTTGATTTTGTTAACAAAGAGACACCCCCCCTCTCTTTCTCAAACAGGACATACAGAGCTGGTTACAATTTCAATTTAATTTCAGAAAAGGCAGAACAAATATTACAACAAATATTATGATTGAACTCAAATGTACTGGCTGATAAAATACCTGTATTTATGGAAGATGTTTGAGAAGGGTATTTTGTTTTTAAATCAATCAAATGTATTTATAAAGCCCTTTTTATGTCAGAGGATGTCACAAAGTACTTATACAGAACCCAGSCTAAAACCCCAAAGAGCAAGCAATGCAGATGTAGAAACACGGTGGCTAGGAAAAACTCCCTAGAAAGGCAGGAACCTAGGAAGAAACCTAGAGAGGAACCAGGCTCTGAGGGGTGGCCAGTCCTCTTCTGGCTGTGCCCGGTGGAGGTTATAAGAGTACATGGCCATAAAGGCCAGATTGTTCTTCAAGCTGTTCAAACATTCATATATGACCAGATAATCACAGTGAATGTAAAGGGTGCAACAGGTCAGCACCTCAGGAGTAAATGTCAGTTGGCTTTTTATAGCCGAGTATTCAGAGGTCGAGACAGCAGGTGAGAGAGACAGAGACGAGAGAGAACAGAAGGTCTGGGACAAGGTAGCACGTCCGGTGAACAGGTCAGGGTTCCATAACCGCAGAACAGCAGAAACTGGATCAGAAGCATAACCAGATGGACTGGGGATGGGGACATCCAGGACTCATCAGGCCAGGTAGTCCTGAGGCATGGTCCTAGGGCTCAGGTCCTCTGGGAGGAGAGCTAGAGAGAGAGAAAGAGATAAGAGAATTAGAGGAAGCATACGTAAGATCACACAGGACTCCACAGAAGACAGGAGAAATACACCAGATAGGACAGACTGACCCTAGCCCCTCGGCACATAGACTATTGCAGCATAGATACTGGATACTGAGGGGTTGGGGACACTGTGGCAGACAGGATATAACCAGGCAGGATATAACCCCACCCACTTTGCCAAACCACAGCCCCCACACCACTAGAGGGATATCAGCAGACCACCAACTTACTACCCTGAGACAGGGCTGAGTATAGCCCACAAAAATCTCCCCCACCGCACAAGCAGGAAGATCAAGTCAGTGATTCAACCCTCTCAAGTCGAGTATAGCGAAAAGATCCCGGAACGACATGATACACCCCTTCTAGGGATGGCATGGGAGAGTACTAATAAGCCAATGACTCAGCCCCTCAGAGGCARAGAATCCCAGTGGAAAAGAGGGGAGCCAGCCAGGCAGAGATAGCAAGGGCGGTTCGTCACTCCAGTGCCTTGCTGTTCACCTTCACACTCCTGGGCCAGACTACACTCAATCATAGGACCTACTGAAGAGATGAGTCTTCAGTAAAGACTTAAAGATTGAAACCAAGTCGCTCACATGGATAAGCAAGCCATTCCATAAAAATGGAGCGCTGTAGGAGCCCTGCCTCCAGCTGTTTGCTTAGAAATTCTAGGAACAATAAGGAGCCCTGCGTCTTGTGACCGTAGCGTACATCTATGAGTGCACGGCAGGACCAAATCAGAGAGATAGGTAGGAGCAAGTCCATGTAATCATTTGTAGGTTAGCAGTAAAACCTTGAAATCAGCCCTAGCCTTAACAGGAAGCCAGTGTAGAGAGGCTAGCACTGGAGTAATATGATTGAATTTTTTGGTCCTAGTCAAGATTCTAGCAGCCGTATTTAGCACTAACTGAAGTTTTCCGGGAAGCTGGAGAGTAGAGCATTGCAGTAGTTTACAAATGCATGGGCTAGCTTTTCTGCATAATATTTGGACCAAACATTTCCGATTTTTGAATGTTACAAAGATAATATGTTCGTCAAAAGAGAAAATCAGGGTCCAAAGTAACACTGAGGTCCTTCACAGTTTTATTTGAGACGACTGTGCAGCCATCAAGATTAATTGTCAGATCAAACAGAAGATCTAATTGTTTCTTGGGCCCTAGAACTAGCGTCTCTGTTTTGCCAGCAGATCTCGTTGTTTCGTCTGAATTTAAAAGTAAAACATTTGCCGACATCTACTTCACCATGTTCCATCGAAATGTACAGCTGTGTGATTCCTAAAGACAAGAGTTAGAATATAAAGTGAAAACAACAGAGGAACACCAAACCTGAACATTGATTTGTCTGAGGATAAATCCTCCATAGAGACAAAGTGGTATCTTTTCCACAGATAATATTTAAACCAGGTAAGAGTAGACCAATTAGGGTTTCTAATCTGTCCAAAAGAATGTGGTGATCGATGGTGTCAAAAGCGGCAACAAGGTCTAGGAGCACGAGGACAGATGCAGAGCCTTGGTCTGACGCCATTAAAAGGTAATTTACCACCTTCACAAGTGCGGTCTCTGTACTATGATGGGGTCGAAAACCAGACTGGAGTGTTTGGTATACATTATGTCTTCAGGAAGGCAGTGAGTTTCTGCATAACAGCTTTTTCTAAAAATGTTGAGAGGAATGGAAGATTCGATATAGGCCGATAGTTTTTTACATTTTCCGAGTCAAGGTTTGGCTTTTTCAAGAGAGGCTTTAGTACTGCCACTTTTAGTGAGTTTGGTACACATCCAGAGGATAGGGAGCCATTTATTATATTCAACGTAGGAGGGCCAAGAACAGGAAGTAGCTGTTTCAGTAGTTTAGTTGGAATAGGGTCCAGTAGACTTCTGGAAGGTTTAGAGGCCATGACTATTTTCATGAATGTGTCGAGATACAGTATTAAAAAACTTGAGTGTCTCCATTGATCCTAGATCCTAGCAGTTCTGTGCAGACTCAGGACAACTGAGCTTTGGAGAAATATGCAGATTTAAAAAGGAGTCTGTAATTTGCTTTCTAATGATCATGATCTTTTCATTCTCACTAGGCGAATGCTGTTTTTAGGTAGATTTGCGACAAAATCTAAAGTACATTTAGGATTGTTTTTGTTCTCCTTAATCAGGTTGCAAAAGTAGGCTGATCGAGCAGCAGTGAGGCTTTTCGTTATTGTAAATTAGAATGGTAGAGTTATGTCTTACATTGAGCTATCGGAAATGAATGGTGAGGTCTGTTCAAACCAAGATTACAACCAATTGATTACAGCACTACCCCAAAAATGGAGGAGGCAGGTGGCAGTGGGGGTGGTAGGGAACTGGTCTGTCTGCCCAATATAAAGGATCAAAACTGGCAGAGGAATAAATATTGCATAAATAGGAAAGTATACCAGTTTCACTTGAGGACCAGGATGTTGACAGCTGCACCATACAGATTGCAAAATACCTGGGAAGAGATTTTTGATGTACTTATTCCATGGCATAGGGTGTATGAGCTGATATATAAAACAACGCAAAATTCAAGACTTTGTGCTTTTCAGCTAAAATTATTGTACCGAATTATTCGGGCATACAACCATCGCAGCTTTGCAGATTTTGTTGTGAGGATACAGACCATTTGTTCTGGTATCATCCCTAGGTAGCCTGCTTCTGGTCTCAGGTTCAGGAATGACTGAAAAAGCATGAAATGAACCCTAGAAATATAATTGTTGGGAGATTTGGAGAAACCTGGTCAGTCAAGCGATAATATATTATGCTGAACATAAATATAAACGCAACATGCAACAATTTCAAAGAATAAGAGTTACAGTTCATAAACGGAAATCAGTCAATTGAAATAAATGAATTAGGCCCTGATCTATGGATTTCACTACAGGGAATACAGATATCTGATGGTCACAGATACCTTAAAAGAAATGGGCCTCACAATGGGCCTCAGGATCTCGTCACGGTATTTCTGTGCATTACTATTGCCATTGATAAAATGCAATTGTGTTCGTTGTCCGTAGCTTATGCCTGCCCATACCATAACCCTATTATTGCCTTGGGGCACTCTGTTCACAACATTGACATCAGGAAACCGCTCGCCCACATGACGCCATACACGTGCTCTGCAGTTGTGAGGCTGGTTGGACGTATTTCCAAATTCTCTAAAACGATGTTGGAGGCGGCTTCTGCTAGAGAAATTAACATAAAATTATCTGGCAACAGCTCTCGTGGACATTCCTGCAGTCAGTTTAATGGTTGTGATTTGAGAAAACTAAGGATGGATCAACAACATTGTAATTACACCACAATACTAACCTAAATTGCAGCGTGAAAAGAAGGGAGCCTGTACAGAATAAAAGTATTCCAAAACATTAATAATGTTTGCAAAAGGCACTTAAGAAATACTGCAAAAACGTTTGCAAAAAATCATACATTTTGTCTTGAATACAAATAGTTATATTTAGCGCAAAACCAACACATCACATCACTGATGTGGTGGTGGCTGCATCATGTTATGAGTATGCTTGTCATCAACAAGGAGTTTTTTTAGGATAAAAATAAACAGAATACAGCTAAGTACAGGCAAAATCCTAGAAAACCTGGTCAGTCTTCTTTCCACCAGACACTGCGAGACAAATTCCCATTTCAGCATGACAACAACCTAAAACACAAGGCCAAATATACACTAGAGTTGCTTACCAAGACAATATTGAATGTTCCTGAGTGGCCTAGTTACCGTTTTGACTTAAATCGTCTTGAAAATCTATGGCAAGGTTTGAAAATGGCTTTCTTGCAATGATCAACAACCAACTTGACAGAGCTTAAGGAATTTTAAATAGAATAATGTGCAAATATTGTACAATCCAGGTGTGCAAAGCTCCCGTGTGGCGCAGCAGTCTAAGGCACTGCATCTCAGTGCAAGAGGCGTCACTACAGTCCCTGGTTTGAATCCAGACTGTATCACATCCGGCCTTGATCGGGAGTCCCATAGGGCGGCGCACAATTGGCTGTAATTGGGTGCGTGCTGGTGGCAGGGAAGTCAGGTGCAGGAGAACGAATAGGGAATTGAAACCAGCTGAGTGTGAAAACAAGACAAACCAAATGGAACATAAAAAATGGATCGGTGATGGCTAGAAGGCCGGTGACGTCGACCGCCAAACATCGCCCGAACAAGGAGAAGAAGCGACTTCGGCAGCGCGCCAACACCGGCCTCGGGGATGCCCCGGAGGGCAAGGTGCAGGGCAATCCGGACGTAGACGGTGAAAATCCCGCAGCATAGAAGGGTCCAACACGTCCTCCACCGGAACCCAGCATCTCTCCTCCGGACCGTACCGCTCCCAGTCCACGAGGAACTGAAGGTCCCTCGCCCGACGTCTCGAATCCAGGATGGATCGAACGGAGTACGCCGGTGCCCCCTCGATGTCCAGAGGGGGTGGAGGAACCTCCCGCACCTCAGCTTCCTGGAGCGGACCAGCCACCACCGTCCTGAGGAGAGACACATGGAACGAGTTAATGCGGTAATCGGGGGAAGCTGTAACCTATAACATACCTCATTCACTCTACTCAGGACTTTAAATGGCCCCACAAACTGTGGACCCAGCTTCCGACAGGGCAGGCGGAGGGGCAGGTTCCGGTGCGAGAGCCAGACCCGGTCCTCACTGCGGTGACGGTCTGCGGCAACTTTCTGGCGCAGCGCGCTGAAGATGGACATGGGCGGCGTCCCATATCTCCTCTGCGCGCCGGAACCAGTCATCCACCGCAGGCTGATACCGCAATACACACTGGAAGAGAGAGAGGTTAGTGGAGGACTGGCGGAGTGAGTTCTGGGCCATCTCTGCCCAGGGCACGAACGCTGCCCACTCCCCCGGCCGGTCCTGGCAATAAGACCTCAGAAACCTAGCCACATCCTGGTTAACTCTCTCTACCTGCCCGTTGCTCTCGGGGTGAAAACCTGAGGTAAGGCTGACCGAGACCCCCAGATGTTCCATGAACACCCTCCAGACCCTTGAAGTGAACTGGGGACCCTGATCAGACACTATATCCTCAGGCACTCCATAGTGCCGGAAGACGTGAGTAAACAAGGCCTCTGTAGTCTGTAGGGCCGTAGGGAGATCGTGCAAAGGGAGGAGACGACAGGACTTAGAAAAACGATCCACAACGACCAGGATCGTGGTGTTTCCCTGTGAAGGTGGAAGATCGGTTATGAAATCCACCGACAGGTGCGACCACAGCCGTTGTGGAACGGGTAAGGGTTGTAACTTACCTTTGGGCAGGTGCCTAGGAGCCTTACAATGGGCGCACACCGAGCAGGAGGAAACATAAACCCTCACATCCTTAGCCAAAGTGGGCCACCAGTACTTCCCACTAAGACAGCGCACTGTCCGACCGATCCCAGGATGACCAGAGGAGGGTGATTTGTGGGCCCAATAGATCAGCCGGTCGCGGACAGCAGACGGAACGTACAGACGGCCAGCTGGACACTGAGGGGGAGGGGGCTCTGCACGGAACGCCCGATCAATGTCCGCGTCCAGCTCCCACACTACCGGCGCCACCAAGCAAGAGGCGGGGAGTATGGGAGTGGGATCCATGGTCCGCTCCTCTGTGTCATACTGCCGGGACAGTTCATCTGCCTTAACGTACTGGGAACCTTGTCTGTACAAACGGGTGAAAACACAACGGGTGAAAAATATGGCCCACCTTGCTGGCGAGGGTTCAGTCTCCTCGCTGCCCAGATGTACTCCAGATTGCGGTGGTCAGTCCAGATGAGAAAAGGGTGTTTAGCCCCCTCAAGCCAATGTCTCCACGCCTTCAAGGCCTTGACTACAGCCAACAGCTCCCGGTCCCCCACGTCATAGTTTTGCTCCGCCGGGCTGAGCTTCTTCGAGAAGAAGGCACAAGGTGCGGAGCTTCGGTGGCGTACCCGAGCGCTGAGAGAGCACCGCTCCTATCCCAGCCTCGGACGCGTCCACCTCCAATATGAACGCCAAAGAGGGATCCGGATTGGCCAGCACGGGCGCCAAGGTAAACACAGCCCTTAGTTGCCCAAAAGCCCTGTCCGCCTCAACTGACCACTGCAAACTTACAGGACCCCCCTTCAGCAGTGAGGTAATGGGAGCAGCCACCTGACCAAAACCCCAGATAAATCTCCGGTAGTAGTTGGCAAACCCTAAAAATCGCTGCACCTCCTTTACCGTGGTGGGAGTTGGCCAGTTATGTCGGCCAGTTATGCATGGCTGAAATGCGGTCACTCTCCATCTCCACCCCTGATGTGGAAATGCGATACCCTAGGAAGGAGACGGCTTGCTGAATGAACAGGCATTTCTCAGCCTTGACGTACAGGTCATGCTCCAACAGTCGTCCAAGTACCTTGCGTACCAAAGACACATGCTCGGCGCGTGTAGCGGAGTATACCAGAATGTCATCGATATACACCACTACACCCTTTTCAGGTCCCTGAAAATCTTGTCTACAAAGGATTGGAAGTCTGATGGAGCATTCTTCAACCCGTACGGCATGACGAGGTACTCATAATGCCCTGAGGTGGTACTAAACGCCGTCTTCCACTCGCCTCCCTCCCGGATACGCACCAGGTGGTATGCGCTCCTGAGATCCAGTTTTGTGAAGAAGCGCGCCCCGTGCATTGACTCAATCACCGTGGCGATAAGAGGTAGCGGGTAACTGTACCTAACCGTGATTTGATTGAGACCTCAATAATCAATGCACCGGCGCAAACCTCCATCCTTCTTCTTCACAAAAAGAAACTCGAGGAGACGGGTGAAGTGGATGACCGAATGTACCCCTGACACAGGGATTCGGAGACATATGTCTCCATAGCCACCGTTCTTTTTACAGAAGGCGAGAGCCAAATTGGCATATTCGGGAGGGATGCGCACAGTGGAGACCTGGTCTGGGCTTTCCACCGTAGTAGCACCAACGGAAAAACCCCTACACACCTCCCCGAGCACTCTCGCGACCACCCCGTGAGAGCCCTCTGTTGCCATGAAATAGTGGGGTTATGATGAGCTAACCAGGAAAGGCCCAGTACCACAGGAAACGCAGGAGAGTCAATGAGAAAGAGACTGATTCTCTCCTCGTGACTCCCCTGCGCCACCATGGCCAGGGAGATAGTGGCTTCCCTGATTAGCCCGGACCCCAATGGTTGACTATCCAGAGCGTGAACTGGAAAAGGTCTAGCCACAGGGATAATGGGGATCATTAGACTAAGAGCGAGCGCTCTGTCAATAAAATTCCCAGCTGCGCCTGAATCAACGAGCGCCTTATGCTGGGAATGCGGGAAAAAATCAGGAAAACAAACAGGTACAAACAGTTGGACAACAGAGGACTCTGGATGAGAGTGGTGCAGACTCACCTGGGGTGATGCCAGAGTGCCCTTCCTGCTGCCTCGCCTCCCAGAGGGACCAACCCGGCATCGACCGGCAGTGTGTCCTCTGCRGCCACAGATGGTGCACGAACTGGAACCCCCTCCGGTCTTCCTACGCACCGCCCCTCCCAGCTCCATAGGTTCAGGAGAGGGGGTGCTAGAGGATGGAACCACCAGACCTCGATCTGAACGTCCGCGGGTAGCCAGCAGGTTGTCCAGCCGGATGGACAGGTCCACCAGCTGATCCAACTTGAGGGTGGTGTCTCTGCTGGCCAACTCCCGACGGACATCCTCGCACAGACTGCAACGGTAGTGGTCGATCAGGGCCCTGTCGTTCCATCCCGCGCCGGCAGCCAGGGTCCTAAACTCTAGGGCAAACTCCTGGGTGCTCCTCGTCTCCTGCCTCAGCTGGAAGAGGCGCTCACCTGCCGCTCTACCCACAGCGGGTGAACTCTGTGAAGTCCTCCAACGCCGCATCTTCTTCTCCCCACACGGCGTTGGCCCACTCCAGAGCTCTCCCTGAGAGGCACGAGATGAGGGTGGACACCCTCTCCCTTCTCGAAGGAGCTGGGTAAACGGTGGCCAGGTATAGGTCCAGCTGTAACAGGAAACCCTGGCACCGTGCCGCCGTCCCATCATACTCCCCGGGAAGGGCGAGACGCATCCCACTGGGACCAGTTGCAGAAGGAGTGACTAGTGGAGGTTAGGGTTGCGTGGTTGAAAGCGCTGGTGGACCTCCCCGTCTCTCTCAACGGTCCAGGGTCTGGATAACTTGATCCATGATGGCGCCGAGATGGTGGATTACTTTCGCTTGCTCCTGGATGCGCTCCTCGACCCCTATACTAGGGGCACCTGTTCCTGCTGACTCCATGAGCGGTCGGGAATTCTGAAATGGGGTGCATGCTGGTGGCAGGGAAGTCAGGCGCAGGAGAACAAAATTGGTATAAACTGAGTTATTTAATAAATGCTTACAAACTCCGAAAACCAACATACAAATGAAAGAAAGTGGGTAAAAACCCGTCGCACACCATAACATACTTGGTACCAATACATACAACGAACAATTCCCGACAAGGACATGGGGGGAAACAGAGGGAAAATATACAACATCTATTTAGGGAATTGAAACCAGATGAGTGTGAAAACAAGACAAACCAAATGGAACATGAAAAATGGATCGGTGATGGCTAGAAGGCCGGTGACGTCGACCGCCGAACACCGCCCGAACAAGGAAAGGAACCGACTTCGGTAGAAGTCGTGACATTGGCCCAGCGTCGTCCAGGTTTGGCTGGGGTAGGCCGTCATTGTAAATAAGAATGTGTTGTTAACTGACTTGCCTAGTAAAATAAAAAATAAAAGCTCTTAGAGACTTACCCAAAAAGACTTGGCGCTTTAACCTTTTCTCAATATGGGGGGCGCTGTTTTCACTTTGTAAAAAATCGTTCCCAAATTAAACTGCCTCGTACTCAATTCTTGCTTGTACAATATGCATATTATTATTACTATTGGATAGAAAACACTCTCTAGTTTCTAAAACCGTTTGAATTATATCTGTGAGTAAAACAGAACTCATTTTGCAGCAAACTTCCTGTCAGGAAGTGAGAAATCTGAATTCGAGGGCTCTGTTCCAGGGCCAGTTTATTAATTTGCATGTAATCTATGGGTAGACATACACTGCATACGCCTTCCACTAGATGTCGGTAGGCAGTGAGAGTTGGAATGGGGTGTACAGCTCTAACAAGACCTGTTGGAGTGACGCGTTCACTCTTTCCTTCATTCGTCATGGCGCGAAGGGTACCCTGGATTGCGTTCTGAAAAGCTATCGTTATAGGCGTTAGATATATCCGGCTCTGATTTAATTTGATATATGTGTTAAAAAAATCATAATGTAGTTATTTTAAACCGAGTTATATCAGTTTATATCAGTTTCTTGCGATTTTCGGTATTATATTTGTTTTGCGTTCTGCTGAGTTGGACACTTCTGTGATGCATGGCTAGCATTGGCTAGCGTGCTACAGATGAAGACGACATTCTCCAACCGAACAACGATTATTCTGGACAAAGGACAACTTGTAAAAGATTCTAATGGAAGCTCATCAAAAAGTAGGAACAATTTATGATGTTAATTTCTATTCCGCCATTATTTTCAGCGCTGTCTCGCTGTAACGTAAGCTGTATGTCGTAGTAACGTTATTTAAAAAAATCTAACACAGCGGTTGCATTAAGAACTAGTGTATCTTTAATTTGCTGTCCAACCTGTATTTTTTAGTCAAGTTTATGATTAGTTATTCGGTCAGATTATGTGAGTGTCAGAAAAATATCAGGTTAATTTTGTGCAGTTTGGCTGCGTATTCACATTGTTCAACCACGAATTGTACTGCTAAATATGCACATTTTCGAACAAAMCATATATGTATTGTGTAATATGATGTTATAGGACTGTCATCTGATGAAGTTTGAGAAGGTTAGTGAAAAAATTAATATATTTTGCTGGTTTATTCGCCATCGCTAACGTGCCTTGAATGAATGCGGTTGTGTGGTAGGCTATTGTGGTAGGCTAATATAATGCTATATTGTGTTTTCGCTGTAAAACACTTAAAAAATCGGAAATATTGGCTGGATTCACAAGATGTTTGTCTTTCATTTGCTGTACACCGTGTATTTTTCATAAATGTTTTATGATGAGTACCTTCCTATTAATTTGCCTGAAATCTATGGATCTACATGCACTTCATACGCCTTCCACTAGATGTCAATAGGCAGTGAGAGGTGGAATGGGGTGTCATGCTTGATCTGAGGCCGAACAAGAGCTTTTGGAATGACGTGACCAGAATTTTCATTGTCTTGGAAGGCGCGAGAAGGGACCCCAGATTGCGTTCTGAAAAGCTTTCGGTATAGACTTAGATATCTCCGGCTCTGATTTTATTTGATATATGTGTTAAAAACATCATAAAGTAGTTATTTTAAACCGAGTTATATCAGTTTATATCAGTTTATTGCGATTTTCGGCATTTTCTTTTCTTTGCGTTATGTGAAGTTGGGCACGTTTGCGCCACCAGGCTAGCTTTGGTTGCTAATTCGACAGGAGAAGACGACATTCTACAACCAATCAACGATTATTCTGGACAAAGGACAACTTGTACAACATTCTGATGGAAGCTCATCAAAGTAGGAACCATTTATGATGTTATTTCGTATTTCTGTTGAAAATGTTTAGTAATATTTTCCGCCCTGATTTTGGCGCTGTCTCGCTATAACGTAAGCTGTATGTCGTACTAAAGTTATTTTTAAAAATCTAACACAGCGGTTGCATAAGAACTAGTGTATCTTTCATTTGCTATCCAACATGTATTTTTTAGTAAAGTTTATGATGAGTTATTTGATTAGATTAGGTGACTCTCCAAGATTCTCCGGACAATTCTTGTACTAATTCTGCTCAGTTTAGTTTATATTGGTGGTGGCGCAATAGTGTTAATACAAAAAAATTATACATTTATTGCATATATACTTTCCTAATATAAGTGCTTTTCTAATAATACTTGATTAGTACAAACATAGGTTCTTATTACAGATACATGGCGTTTTGTGCCTATATTAATTAAGGTACACATTTTCTGCTTATGTTCTGTTTGTACATGTCTAGTGATTAACTCCATGTTGACCCAGCCTGTACACTCCCATGGATTCTGCTTACGTTCTGTTTTTACATGTCCAATGGTTAACTCTTTGTTTATCCAGCTCTGTTCATTCACCTGAGCTCAGCCTTTATTCTGCTTACACATGTCTATTAATTAACCCTCAAAATGTCTCAATACTTCTGGGAGAACAGTCTAGATACTGGAAAATCACCCATAGTCATGAATTTCACCTACAAATGTAACTAGTTTAAAACTTCTACTTGGTCAATCCCGGAGCACCCTCATCAGTAAAAAAGCTGACTAGCATAGCCTAGCATAGCACCACAAGTAAATACTAGCATCTAAATATCATGAAATCACAAGTCCAAGACACCAGATGAAAGATACACATCTTGTGAATCCAGCCATCATTTCCGATTTTTAAAATGTTTTACAGGGAAAACACAATATGTATTTCTATTAGCTAACCACGATAGCAAAAGACCCAACTTTTTTTTCACCTTTTTTTACTGCATTTTTTTACTATCACAAATTCGACCAAAATAAAGATATAAATAGTCACTAACCAAGAAACAACTTCATCAGATGACAGTCTTATAACAGATTTTATTGTATAGCATATGTTTTGTTAGAAAAAATTTCAT
>NC_036873.1:46789-62434 GCF_002910315.2 Salvelinus sp. IW2-2015
CCCTGGAACAGAGCCTCGATTTCAGATTTTTCACTTCCTGACAGGAAGTTTGCTGCAAAATGAGTTCTGTTTTACTCACAGATATAATTCAAAYGGTTTTAGAAACTAGAGAGTGTTTTCTATCCAATAGTAATAATAATATGCATATTGTACGAGCAAGAATTGAGTACGAGGCAGTTTAATTTGGGAACGATTTTTTACAAAGTGAAAATAGCGCCTCCCTATTGAGAAAAGGCTAAATATAGATTGTCATGTCTTTACCCATCTGATATTATGTTTACTGTTAATGTAACTCGTCTAAATATAGATTGTGTCATGTCTTTATCCATCTGATATTATGTTAATGTAACTAGTCTAAATATAGATTGTGTCATGTCTTTATCCATCTGATATTATGTTTACTAGGCCTACTACTTGTTACCTCTGTTTTGTTCTGTTCACATGAATTTGTTCGCATTTGCTGTTGTGTCGGTATTCTAAGCCAAACTATTCACCATTTTTCTTTGCATGCAGGAATATCTAGGCTACAATGTTCAGCATTTAGTTAGCATTATTCAGGTAAGACAGCTGTGTGTATGGCTGCACTCACTTAGGCTGTTTGTAATAGGTGAATTACCCTATCTATCTTGTAGCCTATATTCTTTACCAAAACAACATTGCTGTAGGGCGCTGTCCATTGTGCTGATACAGCGCAGCAGAGATAGGCTACAAACACGCGATGATCGCAGTCTAGACATTTGAACTTTGTTTGCTGTGCTATAGCGTGATTATATAAGCAGAATTCAATATAATTCCAATGCAAGAACCCCCCAAAAGTTTGCCTCTGTGGCGCAGCGGAAACTCTTTCTTTTTGTTTCATTACAAATCCAACTTTTGTTGTGTGACTTCTGTTTTTAGCTTATTTCTTCCCCATATCAAAAGGAATTGCAAGCCGACCTTTTCTACTTTTCGACTACTATTTAACTTTTACTTCTAGAGTTAAACTGTAACACTAACGATAATGTATTTTCCCTTAGTACTTCCTGCTCCAGACCAGCTGACTGTTGACTCAGTGGACACCACATCAGCTGCTGTTAGCTGGAACCAGCCACCAGGATTGGACCAAACCCAACATCATTATCAGATCTCCTACCACTGTCCAGGGACAGAACCACACATCACTACCACATCTTCACACAGCATCACTCTCTCTGACCTGCAAGGTGGTACTCAGTACTCTGTGACTGTCTGCACTGTGCTGGATAATGGAATGCAAAGTGAACTGGTGTCAACAACCCTCACCACAAGTAAGGAAGTACCCTACTAAAGTATTAAGTGTGGTGTCAAAGTTTTATCAAGGAAACTGGGTTGACTCTAATGTAAATTAATGGATGTGTCAGCATGGTGGTGTCTTCCCTGAATTCCCCAGATCTCATCATGCAGCTTGGTGCTGAAATCAATATCGATTCATGTTTTCTTCCATTCCTGTGATTCATTAAGTCAAGGAGTTGATCTTCCTCTGCTTGCATTAACTTTATCAGTAGTACAGTATTAAACACTTGTTATTGTGGAGAGGATTTACAATCACACCATTCTTTTCATTTATATTTAAAATAGAATGCATGAGAACCTGTGGATTATCGTGTGAATAACTCCTGACTAAGGGTTTTGAGGGCCTTATTGCTTTTATAAAATGGTTGCCAACATATTAAAAAAAGATTAACAACATGTTTACATAAAACATTTAATTTTAATGAGTATCCTTCCGTGCGGCAGGATACATTCCGAGTAAGAATTTCATATTAGTCCCATGTACTGGGTAATCCTGAGGCTGACCCCCTTAAATAGCTGCTGCCGCACTACTGCCTCTTCTTCCTTTTCTCAGCTCATTCCAGAGAGGATTCGCTTGATTCGCTTGGTAAGAGCTATGTTAGAGTGTATTAGCACAGAAGTATACCTGCAGCTATTCAATAGCTTGGAGCAGCTAGCTAGCCTTACCATCTGGGTGCTCTGCCTGCCCCTTCATGGTCAGGCAGTTCACACTCCACGTCTCCTTCATTCAGATAGTGTATGAGACTAAGGCTGATACTGGGGCCGTGGTAATCTTTACTATCATACAGTATTGGGCAGTGTTTACTATAGACATAGTACAGTTGAAGTCGGAAGTTTACTTACACCTTAGCCAAATAAATTTTAACTAAATTTTTCACAATTCCTCATAAAAATTCCCTGTCTTAGGTCAGTTAGGATCACTACTTTATTTTAAGAATGTGAAAATTGTGACATTTTTTATAGGATTGAGGTCAGGGCTTGGTGATGGCCACTCAAATACCTTGACTTTGAAATTCATCCCCAGGTACACCTCCAATTGACTCAAATGATGTCAGTTAGCATATCAGAAGCTTCTAAAGCCATGACATAATTTTCTGGAATTTTCCAAGCTGTTTAAAGGCAGTCAACTTAGTGTATGTTAACTTCTGACCTACTGGAATTGTGATACAGTGAATTTTAAGTGAAATAATCTGTCTGTAAGCAATTATTGGAAAAATTACTTGTGTCATGCACAAAGTAGATGTCCTAACTGATTTGCCAAAACTATAGTTTGTTAACAAGACATTTTTGGAGTGGTTGAAAAACTAGTTTTAATGACTCCAACCTAAGTGTATGTATACTTCCGACTTCAACTGTATATTACAATGTTGGCCATTCACGTCTCCTCTCCTTCAGATAGTGTATGAGACTAAGGCTGATACTGTAGGTCCCATTCTATACTATCATACAGTATTGTGCAATGTTTACTATAGAGTAGACAGAGTAATATTACACTGTTGGCTTCATTTTCCACTATAGGGCTGAGTTTATGCTAGCCCTACCATTGTGAGATTACGCTGTTGTTTATTCACACAGTTGCTGGGTTGTGATAGTTACTGTAAAATTGTGTAACAGAAAACTATCATAGTTTCCCCTGGAAACTCACTTCTCAGCTCTATTACACTGAGAGTTTCTTTGTGTTCTTCGGCACAGTCCTTGTGCCCAAGAATGCCAAGGTAACCTGCCTAAATGACTACCGACCCGTAGCACTAACGTCTGTAGCCATGATGTGCATTGAAAGGCTGGTCATGGCTCACATCAACAACATCATCCCAGAAACCCTAGACCCAATCCAATTCGCATACCGCCCCAACAGATCCACAGATGAAGCAGTCTCTATTGCACGCCACACTTCCCTTTCCCACCTGGACAAAAGGAACACCTACGTGAGAATGCTGTTCATTGAGTACAGCTCAGAGTTCAACACCAT
Organism: Salvelinus sp. IW2-2015; assembly: GCF_002910315.2. Taxonomy (NCBI): domain Eukaryota; kingdom Metazoa; phylum Chordata; class Actinopteri; order Salmoniformes; family Salmonidae; genus Salvelinus; species Salvelinus sp. IW2-2015. Next base: position 50,070 of record NC_036873.1, read on the forward strand.
AGTGCCCTCCAAGCTCATCACTAAGCTAAGGACCCTGGAACTAAACACCTCCCTCTGCAACTGGATCCTGGACTTCCTGACGGGCCTCCCCAAGGTGGAAAGGGTAGACAACAACACATCTGCCACGCTGATCCTCAACACGGGGGCCTCTCAGGGGTTCGTGCTTAGTGCCTTCCTGTACTCCTTGTTCACCCATGACTGCATGGCTAAGCTCGACTCCAACACCATCATCGACGGGGCTGTAGTGGAGCAGGTCGAGAGCTTCAAGTTTCTTGGTGTCCACATCACCAACAAACTATCATGGTCCAAACACACCAAGAAATGTGTGAAGAGGGCACCACAATGCCTATTCCCTCTGTCAGGTATGCGTAAATGGCTGTAAGGGAGTCAGGTGCAGGAGAGCAGATATTGGGTAACCAACGGAGCCTTTTATTTAGGCGAACCAAAAGCACACGACAAAGTGAACACGAAATAACAATACGGGTTAACATAACCCAGCGCAACAGACTAACGTGCGCATAACATGAAACAGAATAAACAATACCACACAAAGACATCGGGGAAACAGAGGGTTCAATACACACCACATAATGAGGGAAATGAGAACCAGGTGTGTGGGAAAACAAAACAAGACAAGACAAATGAAAAATGGATCGGCGATGACGGCTCCAGCTCCAGCCGCGCGTCGACACCGGCCTCGGGGACGACCTGGAGGACGAGGCGCAGGGCGATCCGGATGGAGACGGTGGAACTCTCGCAGCAGGGAAGGATCCAACACGTCCTCCACCGGAACCCAACATCTCTCCTCCGGACCATACCCCTCCCAGTCCACGAGGTACTGAAGGCCCCTCGCCCGACGTCTCGAATCCAGTATGGAATGAATGGAGTATGCTAAGGAGGAACCTCCCGCACCTCAGACTCCTGGAGCGGGCCAATCACCACCGGCCTGAGGAGAGACACATGGAACGAGTGCTTAATGCGGTAAATAGGGGGAAGCTGTAACCTGTAACAAACCTTGTTCACTCTCCTCAGGACTTTAAATGGCCCCACAAACCGCGGACCCAACTACCGGCAGGGCAGGCGGAGGGGCAGGTTTCGGGTCGAGAGCCAGACCCAGTCCCCCGGTGCGAACACTGCGGCCTCACTACGGTGACGGTCTGCGCCAACTTTCTGGCGCAGCACGGCACGCTGAAGGTGAACATGGGTGGTGTCCCATGTTTCCTCCGCACGCCGGAACCAGTCGTCCACCGCAGGACCTTCGGTCTGACTCTGATGCCAAGGAGCCAGAACCGGCTGATACCCCAATACACACTGAAAGGGGGAGAGGTTAGTGAAGGAGTGGCGGAGCGAGTTCATTAACTCCTTCCAGACCCTTGAAGTGAACTGGGGACCTCGATCAGACACTATTTCCATTCCATTTCCTCCATTTTTCTCTGCAGATCCTCTCAAGCTCTGTCAGGTTGGATGGGGAGTGTCACCACACAGCTATTTTCAGGTCTCTCCAGAGATGTTATATCTGGTTCAAGTCCGGGCTCTGGCTGGGCTACTTCAAAGATTTGTCCTAACGCCACGCTTGCATTGTGTCTGCGGTGTGCTTCGGGTCGTTGTCCTGTTGGAAGGTGAACCGTCGCCCCAGTTTGAAGTCTTGAGCGCTCCGGAGCAGGTTTTCATCAAAGATCTCTCAATGCTTTGCTCCGTTAATCTTTCCCTCGATCCTGACTAGTCTCCCTGTCCCTGCCGCTGAAAAATGTCCCACAAAATCATAAAAAATAAAGTTGTTGATGAATGAGCCTTCTGATTCAATGAAGATGGAGTTTAGTTTGCCTTTTTGCCCCAAATTTCTTTTAAAGTTCTCCAAAAACTTTTTACTATCATTCTTTATATAATTTATCTTTGTTTCATGGTACAGTTTGTTCTTCTTTTTTGTTAAATTTAGTCACATGGTTTCTCAATTTACAGTACGTTTGTCGATCAGCTGTGCAGCCAAACTTACCATTCCTTTTGCCTCGTCCCGCTCAACCAGACAATTGTTCAATTCCTCATCAATTCCTCAAAATATTGAATTTCGCATTAGATAACATATTCCTAAATGTCAAAAAAGACAGTCAAAAAATAAATCATAACGTTTTGAAGTGTCTGTCCTATATCTAGGAAATATAAGAAAGCTCAGGAAATACATGTATATATGTTTATTTCTTTGGGACAGATATTTAACCCCTTATTTTTGTTGCCACAAAACTACCTCCATGCTTCTGTTTGTTTGTATGGGTTACCTTCAAAACGAGTCCCATGACGTGTGCGGGGGTCCTAGAGCAAAATGGAGAACACCATCGTGTTTGTGAGAGTCTCTCCTTTTCATAGAGTGGTTTGTAGGCCGTTTGTCAAAACGTTTGTGAGAAGACCGATGAATTTGGATTCTGCTTTACAGCTGATTTCTGCAGCATTAGTAAGATGTGATCAATACATGTGGATGATTTCATTAATGTGGTCTTTGTAAATACGCTGGAAGGTTGACTGAAACCTGAACCAGGCTGCAGGCACTTTTTACAGTTAGATGCTTTTCCTGGAGTGGACAGCTTGATGAAAGCGAGTCAATATTTAGGTCTCTGTTTATATTACATACTGTACATTATTAAGAATTTAGATACTGACTGTTAGCACTTAGTGGTCTATAGCAACTTCCCACAAGAATAAGCTTTACGTGGGGCAGATGAACCTATAGCCATATTACTTCAACAACATTTGACATGAGATATTCTCTAAGCTTTACAGGAATATGACCCTGGATATACACTGAGTGTATAAACATTAGGAACACCTGTTCTTTCCATGACAAACTGACCAGGTGAATCCAGGTGAAAGCTATGATCCCTTATTGATGTCACCTGTTAAATCCACTTCATTTAGTGTAGATGAAGGGGAGGACACAGGTTAAAGAAGGATTTTTAAGCCTTGAGACAATTGAGACATGGATTGTGTATGTGTGCCAGTTAGTGTGAATGGGCAAGACAAAATATTGAAGTGCCTTTGAACGGGGTATGGTAGTAGGTGCCAGGTCTACCGGTTTGAGTGTGTCAAGAACTGCAACGCTGTTGGGTTTTTCATGCTTAACAGTTTCCTGTGTGTATCAAGAATGGTTCACCTAAAGGACATCCAGCTAACGGCAGGCCGGGTCAATAATGAATGAGGACAAAGGAGGCTGACACATTGTGCAGAGCAACAGACGGGCTGCAGTTAGTCAACTGACAGTCCAGTACAATGTTGGTGCCCAAAGACCCATAAAAGAATGCACAACCCGTCGTACCTTGACACGATTGGGGTATGGCAGCCGACGACCTTACAGAGTTCCACTTCTTTCAGCAAAAAACAAGAAACTGCGGTTGCACTGGGCTAAGGAACCAAAGCACTGGACACTGGAGAGTTTAAAAACATTGCCTGCTCTGATGAATCCCAGTCCCTGCTGTTTCATGTTGATGAGAGAACTGGGATATGGAGAAACCCACATGAATACATGCATCCATCATGCCACGTGTTACCATTACAGGCTGGTGGTGGTGGTGTGATGGTGAGGGCTGTGTTTTCATGACACACATTGGGCCCCTTGATAAAAGTGGAACGTTTGAATGCCACAGGATATCTGGACATCATTGTCAATCAGGTGCATCCCTTCATGGCAGCAGTGTATCCATCTGCTAATGGATTTGTTCAGCAGGATAATGCAGGATAATGACCCAACAAATTGAGGGTGTTCTGAGGGCAAAAGGGGGTGCAACTCAATATTAGGAAGGTGTTCTTCATGTTTTGTACAATCAGTGTAAACAGCAACACCATGTAGATGTTCTAACCATATATTGCTATCACTGTATCATCAAAGGAATTATCTAAGTAGATAGACAGTATACAGTGGTGGAAAAAGTACTCAGATTTCATTCTACTATATAGTAAATACTATACATCAAATTCCTTATATTAAGCAAACTAGGCGGCACGATTTTCTATTTGTTATTTATTTACGGTCATTCAGGGGCACACTCCAATGCTCAGACATCATTTACAAACACACTATTTGTGTTTAGTGATTTCGCCAGATCAGAGGCAGCAGGGATGACAAGGCGTTATATTGATGGGTGCGTGAATTGGAACATATTGCTGTCCTGTCTAAGCATTTGAAATGTAACGAGTACTTTTAGGTGTCAGGAAAAATGTATGGAGTAAAAAGTACATTATTTTCTCTAGGAATGTAGTGGAGTAAATGTAGGCAAAAATATAAGTAGTAAAGTACATATACCCTCAACAACTACTTAAGTAGTACTTTACACCACTGCCAGTATATGAAAGCTTTCGGTTTCTAGCCAGTTATCTATATCATGAACCTTGTTTCTTAGGCTACATATGTTAATGTGGCTTTTTTTAGCACCTTTCTGGGTTGCTTGATAGTTTTTTATTGCTTTACTGGGAGAAGACATCAATCAAATGTATTTATAAAGCCCTTTTATACATCAGCCGATATCACAAAGTGCTGTACAGAAACCCAGCATAAACCCCCAAACAGCAAGCAATGCAGGTGTAGAAGCGTGGTGGCTAGGAAAAACTCCCTAGAAAGGCCAAAACCTAGGAAGAAACCTAGAAAGGAACCAGGCTCTGAGGGGTGGCCAGTCCTCTTCTGGCTGTGCCGGGTGGAGATTATAACAATACATGGCCATTAAGGCCAGATTTTTCTCCAAGATGTTCAAAGGTTCATAGATGACCAGCTGGGTCAAAAAATGATCACAGTAGTTGAATTGGTTGCAACACTTCAGTACATCAGGAGTAAATGTCACTTGGCATTTAGATGTTGAAATAGCAGGTGCGGTAGAGAGAGAGAGTTGAAAACAGCAGGTCTGGAACTTGGTGGCACGTTCAATGAACAGGTCAGGGTTCCATAGCCGCAGGCAGAAGAGTTGAAACTGTCCTGAGAGTTGAAACGGACCTGAGGCATGGTCCTAGGGCTCAGATCCTCTGGGAGGGGAGGGAGGATTGGAGAGAGAATTAGAGGGAGCATACTTAAAGTCTAACAAGACACCGGATAATAACACCAGATATAACAAACTGACCCTAGCCCCCCGGCACATAGACTACTGCAGCATAGATACTGGAGGCTGAGACAGGGGGGGTCGGGAGACACTGTCCCCGTCCGACAATACCCCCGAACAGGGCCAACCAGGCAGTATATAACCCCATCTACTTTGCCAAAGCACATCCCCAACACAACCAGAGGGATATCAACAGGCCACCAACCTACTACCCTGAGACAAGGCGGAGTATAGCCCACGAAAATCCCCTCCACTGCACGAGCCCGAGGGGGCGACAAACCGGACAGGAAAATCACGTCAGTGACTCAACCCAGTCAACCATCAGTGACTCAACCCACTTGAGACATGACCGTGGTATTTATTTGAGCTGATAGTGCAGGGTGAACTGCTCACAGTGGGCTTTCTACTAGGGCAAACTGTCTGTGCTAACAGTATAACTCAGGTTCATAGGCACATGATTACTGCTGACAGTAGCTGTAGGATAAAAGGAAGTTACTTAGATTATGACTGACAACACACCTGGGAAAATGTACATTTGCAGCAGCATTATGACAGCTCAGCGACACAATGGTAGAGATTATCTGAGCAGAGCTTGGGTCACTGATAAGTCATTGTCTCAACACGCTCTTGAATTACGAGGACAGGGCCCAGGCACTAAGATGATTCTGATGGTCATTCCTGTAGAGCATCTTCTGTTTCCAAAAGGTGTTGAAGTTACCAATAAAAGTTATGCCAACAGGTCTACAGTAGTCTTTTAGCCAGATGTGTAATGCCAGGATCTGAATCTAACGCTGTTGCGGTCGAGCAAATACACAGGGCCTGAAATAACCGTCTGCTTTTGGAGTCTTTCAGAGTTAGAATCAGCTCTTTAAAATCCAGTTTCACCAGTTCTGAGCTGCTCTCCTGTCATTTTACCCCAAATGGGCTACAAGAGCGTCAGTCCCCGGCAGCTATCGTAGAACGGTAGGAAGCAGCCTAGTAATTGTAAATTGTATAATTTTGCAGTGTTGGTTTGCTAGCTTCCAGTTAATGCTAGCATTTTTTGTGTGTACCCCGTGCATGCTACCTCGTTTTAGTGTGGTTATCATTACTATATTTTTATATAAGTGTTAGTCATCATAATTGCTGCCTACTAGTATGTGTATCAGCAAGATTTTTATTGTTTGTATATTAACGTTACCACTGTAATGTATAGCCTTAGATGGTACTGGTGGTACTACCATTGCCACATTTCTATAGGTCCCAGAACAACCAGTGCTGGTGGCCTTTTGATTAATTGTTCAGCAGTCTTATGGCTTGGGGGTAGAAGCTGTTAAGGAGCCTTAAGGACCTAGACTTGACGCTCCAGTACCGCTTGCCGTGGATAGAAGCAAGAACAGTCTATGACCTGGGTGACTGGAGTCCTTGAAAAAATGTTGGGCCTTCCTCTGACACCACCTAGTATATAGGTCCTGGATGGCAGGAAGCTTGGTCCCAGTGATATACTGGGCTGTACGCATTACCCTCTGTAGCGCCTTAGAGTCAGATGCAGAGCAATTGCCATACCAGGCGGTGATGCAACTGGGCAGGATGCTCTCGATGGTGCAGGTGTAGAACTTTTTGAGGATCTGGGGACCCATGGAAAATATTTTCAGCTCCAGCTAGCCATTTTTTCATGATCCTAGGTCTCCAGATTTAGTGACCAATAGATGCACCACTGGGTGGCTTTGCTGAGGCAGGATGAGCTGTCATCTTGATATAGAAGGATATTCTACCTATGTAACATAGCTACTGGACCACGGGGCTGACACAATCATGATCATAAAGCAATACTGCAGGAAGTCATGTAGCTCCACAATCTCAGAATCAAACAAATGTAACATCGTAGAGCAGAGGATCATGGGCCCTGATCTTGAGGGTGAAACCGGGACTACAGTAGAAGCAGTATCAGCGTTGATGCAGAATTGAGTGGCCCACAGCTCAGAGCTAGCGGTCAGYGTTGACGAAGGAACCAGAGCCGTGATGAGTTCCAGTATATTGTCATTGGCTGCTAGCATCAATGTTGAACAGATGCTCAGTATGCAGGTAGCATAACATGAGAGGACAAAGCAGTGTTAGTTMTAGTGATGATGACTGATGTTCCATGCTAATTATTTTATCTAGGGGTGTATGAGAGTACGATATACATGCAATTGTCCAWAATGCAAACAGAACTTAAGAGATCATGCTTAAAGGGAAGGAACCTTTTGTGTATTTCAGACTGAAGAACCAATAAAAGTTATCATATGGACCGCCTCTGGAAAAGCAGAATGTAAATACAACACTGTTGCCTTAACTTGGACTCAAACTTGTGCTACTAGGAGAGGAGAGATACTCTTCGACGTGCATGTTGTCCTCTTTTCTGTAGGCCATGAGATTAGCAGAGAGATGGATCCTGAGCAGACTACACAATGATCAGAATCCCTTCTATTGGACCATGATAAAGAAACGCTGCACTTAGCTGATAGACATTTGTAATGGAAAAGAATGCATGGTGATATAACAGAAGACATCGTACAGAGAGTAGACAGAATGCTGCAGCTCAGCCATGACATACCATCACATAGCATCACATAGCATCACATAGCATCACATAGAATCACATAACATCACATACCATCACATAGCATCACATAGCATCACATACCATCACATACCATCACGTAGCATAACACAACATACAGTATACTAACAAACCCCCAGAACTGCAACTAAACAGTAGCTATGTATAACCACCTGTACTATCTAATCCTTGATTCATAAAACCAAAATTGCTACTGTCATTAACGTGGTTCCTCAATTATTACACATAATATTTGGATGAGTATTTGGTGTCCAGATGTTTAGTTACGCCAGGACACGTTCCATCTTCATCAGCTGATCCAGGAAGTCATTTTCTGACAATATTGCATGTGACGTAACAACAGCCCAAAGTGAAGGGAAAACAGTGTTTGTGAGGAATGTCAAAAATATTTTGGTGTCTCATTCGACCAACCACTGGCCTTGTGGTTAGTGTCCGCCCTGTGATTGGTAGGTTGGGAGTTTGACACACGGCCGAGTCATACCAAACATTGTAAAACTGGGACTAAATGAGTCTCTGCTTGGCACTCAGCATTAAGGAGACTAAATGAGTCTCTGCTTGGCACTCAGCATTAAGGAGACTAAATGAGTCTCTGCTTGGCACTCAACATTAAGGAGACTAAATGAGTCTCTGCTTGGCACTCAACATTAAGGAGACTAAATGAGTCTCTGCTTGGCACTCAGCAGTTAAGGAAGATATGATTGGTGGTAAGGCTCTGTGATAGACTAGCATCCTGTCCAGGGCTTGTACACTACTTGTATATCAACTGCCTCCACACTACACAAACAGGACATGTTATTGTACCTTTATAACATGCTGTAATGTATAGAGATACTGATATAGTTCTAGAACATGACATGTTATTGTACCTTTATCCATGCTGTAATGGTAGAGATACTGATATTAGTTCTAGAAACAGGAGTTATTGTACTTTATTCCATGCTGTATGTATAGAGATACTGATATAGTTCTAGAAACAGGACATGTTATTGTACCTTTATTCCATGCTTGTAATGTATAGAGAATACTGATATAGTTCTAGAAACAGGACATGTTATTGTACCTTTATCCATGCTTGTATGTTTATAGAGATACTGATATAGTTCTAGAAAACAGGACATGTTATGGTACTTTTATTCCATGCTGTAATGTATAGAGATACTGGATATAGATGCTAGAAACAGGACCATGTTATTGTACCTTTATTCCATGCTGTAATGTATAGAATACTGATATAGTTCTAGAAACAGGACATGTTATTTACCTTTATTCCATGCTGTAAATGTATAGAGATACTGATATTAGTTCTAGAAACAGGACATGTTATTGTACCTTATTCCATGCTCTTAATGTATAGAGATACTGATATAGATCTAGAAACAGGAATAGTTGTTGTACCTGTACCTGACGGATCACCACCTCAAGCTGAACCTCGGCAAGACGGATGCTGCTCTTCCTCCGCGGGGAAGGACTGCCCGTTCCATGATCTGCCATCACGGTTGAGCAACTCCATTGTGTCCTCCTCCCAGAGCGTAAGAAACCTTGGCGTGATCCTGGACAACACCCCTGTCGTTCTCAACTCACATTCAAGGCGGTGACCCGTTCCTGTAGGTTCATGCTCTTACAACATTCGCAGAGTACGACCCTGCTCACACAGGAAGTGGCGCAGGTCCTAATCCAGGCACTTGTTCACTTCCCGTCTGGATTTACTGCAACTCGCTGTTGGCTGGGCTCCCTGCCTGTGCCATTAACCCCTACAACTCATCCAGACGCCGCAGCCCGTCTAGTGTTCAACTTCCCGAAGTTCTCTCACGTCCACCCCGCTCCTCGCGCTCTCCACTGGCTTCCAGTTGAAGCTCGCGCATCCGCTACAAGACATGGTGCTTGCCTACGGAGCTGTGAGGGAACGGCACCTCCGTACCTTCAGGCTCTGATCAGGCCCTACACCCAAACAAGGGCACTGCGTTCATCCACTCTGGCCTGCTCGCCTCCCTACCTCTGAGGAAGTTACAGTTCCCTCAGCCCAGTCAAAACTGTTCGCTGCTCTGCACCCCAATGGTGGAACAAACTCCCTCACGACGCCAGGTCAGCGGAGTCAATCACCACCTTCCGAGACACCTGAAACCCCACACCTCTTTAAGGAATACCTAGGATAGGATAAGTAATCCTCCTAACCCCCCCCCCCCCTTAAAAGAGTTAGATGCACTATTGTAAAGTGGTTGTTCACTGGATATCATAAAGGTGAATGCGACCAATTTGTAAGTCGCTCTGGATAACAGAGCGTCTGCAAATGACTAAATGTAAATGTTACCTTATTCCATGTGTAATGTATAGAGATACTGATATAGTTCTAGAAACAGGACATGTTATTGTACCTTTATTCCATGCTGTAATGTATAGAGATACTGATATAGTCTAGAAACAGGACATGTTATTGTACCTTTATTCCATGCTGTAATGTATAGAGATACTGATATAGATCTAGAAACAGGACATGTATTTACCTTTATTCCATGCTGTAATGTATAGAGATACTGATATAGAAACAGGACTGTTATTGTACCTTTATTCCATGCTGTAATGTATAGAGATACTGATATAGTTCTAGAAACAGGACATGTTATGTACCTTTTCCATGCTGTAATTTATAGAGATACTGATATAGATCTAGAAACAGGACATGTTATTGTACCTCTTATTCCATGCTGTAATGTATAGAGATACTGATATAGATCTAGAAACAGGACATGTTATTGTACCTTTATTCCATGCTGTATGTATATAGATATAGAAAACAGATGTTATTGTACCTTTATTCCATGCTGAATGTATAGAGATACTGATATAGTCTAGAAACAGGACATGTTATTGTACCTTATTCCATGCTGTAATGTTATAGAGATACTGATATAGCTCTAGAAACAGACATGTTATTGTACCTTTATTCCATGCTGTAATGTATAAGATACTGATATAGTTCTAGAACAAGACATGTTATTGTACCTTTATTCCATGCTGTAATGTATAGAGATACTGATATAGTTCTAGAAACAGGAATGGTATTACCTTTATTCCATGCTGTAATGTATAGAGATACTGATATAGTCTAGAAACAGGACATTTATTGTACCTTTATTCCATGCTGTAATGTATAGAGATACTGATATAGATCTAGAAACAGAGCATGTATATTGTACCTTTATTCCATGCTGTATTGATAGAGATACTGATATAGATCTAGAAACAGGAATTTATTGTACCTTTATTCCATGCTGTAATGTATAGAGATACTGATATAGTCTAGAAACAGGACATGTTATTGTACCTTTATTCCATGCTGTAATGTATAGAGATACTGATATAGTTCTAGAAACAGGACATGTATTGCACCTTTATTCCATGCTGTAATGTATAGAGATACTGATATAGTTCTAGAAACAGGACATGTTATTGTACCTTTATTCCATGCTGTAATGTATAGAGATACTGATATAGATCTATCACAATAGTTGACAATTTCTCAATTTAATGGATATTTCATTGGTGTTGCAGTAAAATGTCTGTTTCCAAATTTAACCAAACAGAAATTACCATACTGTATCTGGTCTCATAACAGCTCCCTTAGGAGTTAAGGAGGTCAATGGATTCACAGCTCATACTGTATCTGAATTCTCATGTTTGTTTCCATTTCTGTGAGTCGCTGTGCCACAGAGATGGTCTGCCTCTGCTTGYTTTAACTTCATCCATAGTWCAGTGTAAACACCWGTTAGTCTGCTTTTCTGCTACATGTTGAAGAGGATTTGTAATCATGGCTCTCTTTTCATTTCTATTTACAGGACCTTTTCTCAGGGAGCTGTTGTCAAAGACTGGACTAGAAGATCATTATGAAAACAAGCTGACGTTAAGTTCTGTCCTTGAGATAAATGCTGATACTACATCAGATGAACCTCTTACCACTATGCAGTCACTTCCAGGGGCCTTCCTGAAGAAATTAATGATGGCAAATGTGAATGCTAGGAGTGTGAAATGTCTGACCACTGACCAGGATGTTGCATATTATGGAGTAGACAACCTGACCACTGACACTGATACCAGCAATGTAATTCATCCACTGGACCTGATAACTGCCCTGTTTCTGTGTTCAGATGGTTTCTTGCAACAGGAGATGGTCCAAAAAATGTCTGTTTGTCAGTTTGCTGTTCCTCTCTTGCTGCCCAACTGTGACACAAAACAAAGCACTTTGATGCTGTGGGCCTTGAGGGACATAGTGAGGAAGTTTAGACCCTCTTCCCAAACAGCCACAAATGCTTTTGTGGAGGAGAGAATTGTTGTCTCTGATATTCCGATGGTGTCCTTTGTTAGGTTAGGAGAGAGTAGCTTGTCCAAGTCTCAGATTTTGAACAAGTTGCTTAGTAACCCTCAACAGTACCATGATACATTTGTTCATGATGATATGGAATGTGGAGATGCACCTCGACAAATCTCAGATGGTCTGGTTGAAATCAGCTGGTACCTTCCATCTGGGAACAGAAACATAGACAGGTTCACTAAGCCTGTGGCGGTGGCCAATCACAGAGGAGACATCAGGTCCTTTGAAACACAGTTCTCCTTTCTGTGTCAAACATCAGCTGCAGTTTACATTTTCACTGATGATTTAGAGTCAGATCTCAAGGTTTTGGAAGGAAAAATCACAA
>NC_036873.1:67630-69338 GCF_002910315.2 Salvelinus sp. IW2-2015
AAGTGGACACAAAGCCTGTGGGAGGCAGTGAAATTTGAGAAATTCATCTTYAGTTTCAGAAACAGCTTGGTTGCAGATGCATACTCCAGATTATGCTCTGARTACAATGGTTGGGAATGGGCCTTCCAGAAGGAGATGTATACATGGATGATTGGTGCTGAAACTAAAATATCCAATATTGTCATGACAGATCAACATCCCCAGAGGTCCATAAGAGATGTGCTACAAKACTTGATGATAGAAGCATCTGGGAAACTGTCAGAGGGAGAAAAGGAAATCCAAGACAATCTAGTAAAATACTTTGAAAAGCAAGATGGCCATGTCAATCTGGTGGAAAAATACAAGGAGGACTTTATGTCCAGTGCCAAAACACTGAGACGAGAGACAGAAAACACAGTGAGGAACAAACTGCAAGGAGTTGTTGAAATCAAAGAGGGAATGACAGAACTGAACAACATCAAGAGCTCTCAGACAAGTACAATGGAGAGAAAGGTACTATATCTGCTTCAGAAATGTAGACAGAATAAATCTGTTCTATCAGATGAGGAACTCAGTAAAGAGTTTGAAACCATGTGGAGGAAAACTCTGTCTGATATGCACTTCAAAGGACTCCCAAGAAGAGATGTGGCTCAGGATGCCTTCCTCATGTTAAGGGAAAATCTATCAACAAGGGGGAGTCATGTCAATAGCATGATGGTTGGAAGCAACCTGGTGGAATGTGGTAAAAAAGTATTTGTTGTGAAAACTGGGGGTTTAATTAAGCAATTTGGAGACTTAGTTAAGCAATTGGGTTTCAACTATTTCAGTCATAAACAACAAGAGTTGTGTGACAACATCATAACACAGTGTCAGTTGTTTATAACACAGAAGGTGGAAAACACAACAGATTACCATGATACTTACATCAAAGAGCTGCTGAACAAGATTGATGAAACATTGCAACAACACAAGAATGTAAAAATCAGTGAGGAATGTGAGGTTTCTCTGAAACAACACATCTGTGGCAGAGCAGCCAGAGAGTTCCAGAAGATGCATGATGATTTTATTGAAGTCAATGACCCAAGGAGGTGTCTGGAGAAGTCTAAAAACAAGTACCTTACTGAGTTCAGAGACTTATTTCATAAACGAGATCAGTGCCTAAAGAAAGCTGAGGCGTTCTCAAAGCTCTTACAGCCAGCTGTACAGGACTATGTGACCAAAATGATTGGTCCTGATGTGGTAGACGAAGTGAAGATGGGTAAAGGGTCAGAGGATTACAGCACAAGAGGGGCTTTCCAGTTCTCCATTTTGAAACAGCTACTGATGGATGGAGAATATGAGAAATATAGAGAGTACATTAACCATTATGAACAGTTTGTGAAGGACTGGCTGTTAGACCGAATTGTCCAACAACTCTCAGATGAGAGCAGTCTGGAGAAATTGGAGAAGAAACATCTTTCAGAGATGGTCAAGATGATCACTGACACAATCTCTAACATCAGGAAAACAACTGGCACAACAAATGTAAATGATGTCAAGACATTCATTCAGAACATCTGCAGAGCTCTTGAATATAAGCTGGTCCTCAAGAATGCTATGGATTCCATCTTGATTCTGGACACTGCAGACACAACACAGTTTGCTGTCTACCTCACAGAGTTTGTGAGAGAAATGGAGCAGTCACTAGCTGTTACGTACAACCATCAAAGAGATATTGAAGAGAGACTCA
>NC_036873.1:74408-77773 GCF_002910315.2 Salvelinus sp. IW2-2015
GAGGGGCTTTCCAGTTCTCCATTTTGAAACAGCTACTGATGGATGGAGAATATGAGAAATATAGAGAGTACATTAACCATTATGAACAGTTTGTGAAGGACTGGCTGTTAGACCGAATTGTCCAACAACTCTCAGATGAGAGCAGTCTGGAGAAATTGGAGAAGAAACATCTTTCAGAGATGGTCAAGATGATCACTGACACAATCTCTAACATCAGGAAAACAACTGGCACAACAAATGTAAATGATGTCAAGACATTCATTCAGAACATCTGCAGAGCTCTTGAATATAAGCTGGTCCTCAAGAATGCTATGGATTCCATCTTGATTCTGGACACTGCAGACACAACACAGTTTGCTGTCTACCTCACAGAGTTTGTGAGAGAAATGGAGCAGTCACTAGCCGTTACGTACAACCATAGAAGAGACATCGTAGAGAGACTCAAATCTCTGCCATTCAAGCCTCAGGACAAGATGTTCACCAGTCTGTTTGGCTGTGGCAAGCGATGTCCTTTCTGCGGTGCACCCTGTGATGCAGGAGGGAAGGAGCATGCCCAACACTTTACATCAATTCATCGTCCAAAAGGTCTAAATAGTGTACAGTTCAGACCTACAAATAAGTTAGTAACTAACATATGTTCCTCTGATGTGACCAGTGATTTATTATTCATCCACCCCCTGGTGACGGGAGAGGATGGTCACCCCTATAAGGACTACAGGAAATATTACCCTGACTGGATCATAACAGGAGATTCCAGCATTGATGCTTCAGACTACTGGAAGTATGTGATGGGCACATTCAATGAGAGAATTGCTAAAGACAAACATGTACTTCCTGCTGATATACCAGAGGACTGGAAGGTGTTAACACATGATGATGCATTGAAGAGTTTGAAAAACGCATTCAACATGAAATAAAGTGGAGTTCTACTGTATATAATGACTGTTGTTTACCAACATGTTAACATACAACTGAACATTCAAAGACTTGACAACCATAAATAACTCTCATGACATGGATATATCACAGAATCAAAATGTAAGGAGCCAGTCGCCCAGAGTTGTTGAAATAACGTGCAGATCTGGATCACAGAAATTCATATTGGAAGTACATTCATAAACTATATGACCTTCTAGCAATTTATAGATCTGATGTTCCAGAATGAAATAGCTAGCTTCATAAACTATATGACCTTTTAGCAATTTACGGTAAGGAAATAGCTAACACAGTGAATTTAATATGAAAGGAATATAATATTATAATCAGAAAGTACTTCAGAAAGTTAATTCAGAAATCCTACAAAAGGCAAGAAAAGTAAATGTGAACACCAACAGGTTAACCAACAGATTCAGAGTGTTTTACTTGATCATGTCCATAGATAAACACAATACACAGGTAAATAAGGAGCTAGTCTGCCATTGTTCATTTAGTTTAAATTATAGTAATTATATTTCTGTCATTTACTTACCATCCAACCTATGGCTTGATATTTCTTGATCACAGATCAATGATTAGAAGGGCTGCATGGTTCAGTGGTAAACAGTTGATCACAGATTAATGATTAGAAGGGCTGCATGGTCGGGTGGTAAACAGTTGATCACAGATTAATGATTAGAAGGGCTGCATGGTTCAGTGGTAAACAGTTGATCACAGATTAATGATTAGAAGGGCTGCATTGTTCAGTGGTAAACAGTTGATCACAGATTAATGATTAGAAGGGCTGCATGGTTCAGTGGTAAACAGTTGTAGTAATAGTTCCTGACATCTACACTACTATAACAGGTCAGTTATCTGGTGATATTATAGTGTTCTGACATCTACCTACTATAACAGATCAGTTATCTGGTGATAGTATAGTGTTTCTTATGTCTACACTACTATAACAGGTCAGTTATCGGTGATAGTATAGTGTTCTCACATCTACACTACTATAAACAGGTCAGTTATCTGGTGATAGTATAGTGCTGACATCTACACTACTATAACAGGTCAGTTATCTGGTGATATTATAGTGTTCTGACATCTACACTACTATAACAGGTCAGTTATCTGGTGATAGTATAGTGTTCTGACATCTACACTACTATAACAGGTCAGTTATCTGGTGATAGTATAGTCTGACATCTACACTACTATAACAGGTCAGTTATCTGGTGATAGTATAGTGTTCTGACATCTACACTACTATAACAGGTCAGTTATCTGGTGATAGTATAGTCTGACATCTACACTACTATAACAGATTCAGTTATCTGGTGATTGTATAGTGTTCTGACATCTACACTATTATAACAGGTCAGTTACCTGGTGATAGTGTAGTGTTTGACATCTACACTACTATAAAAGGTCAGTTATCTGGTGATAGTATAGTGTTTGACATCTACACTACTATAACAGGTCAGTTATCTGGTGATAGTAAGTGTTCTGACATCTACACTACTATAACAGGTCAGTTATCTGGTGATAGTATAGTGTTCTGACATCTACACTACTATAACAGGTCAGTTATCTGGTGATAGTATAGTGTTCTGACATCTACACTACTATAACAGGTCAGTTATCTGGTGATAGTATAGTGTTCTGACATCTACACTACTATAACAGGTCAGTTAGCTGGTGATAGTATAGTTCTGACATCTACACTACTATAACATGTCAGTTATCTGGTGATAGTATAGTGTTCTGACATCTACACTACTATAACAGTCAGTTATCTGGTGATAGTATAGTGTTCTGAATCTACACTACTATAACAGGTCAGTTATCTGGTGATAGTATAGTTCTGACATCTACACTACTATACAGGTCAGTTATCTGGTGATAGTACAGTGTTCTGACATCTAACACTATAACAGGTCAGTTATCTGGTGATAGTAAGTGTTCTGACATCTACACTACTATAACAGGTCAGTTATCTGGTGATAGATAGTGTTCTGACATCTACACTACTATAACAGGTCAGTTATCTGGTGATAGTATAGTGTTCTTGATATCTACACTACTAAATACAGGTCAGTTATCTGGTGATAGTATATGTTCTGACATCTACACTACTATAACAGGTCAGTATATCTGGTGATAGTATAGTGTTCTGACATCTACACTACTATAACAGGTCAGTTATCTGGTGATAGTATAGTGTTCTGACATCTACACTACTATAACAGTCAGTTATCTGGTGATAGTATAGTGTTTGACATCTACACTACTATAACAGGTCAGTTATCTGTTGATAGTATAGTGTTCTGACATCTACACTACTATAACAGTCAGTTATCTGGTGATAGTTATAGTGTTCTGACATAATACACTACTATAACAGGTCAGTTATCTGGTGATAGTATAGTGTTCGACATCTACACATA
>NC_036873.1:77798-92237 GCF_002910315.2 Salvelinus sp. IW2-2015
AATCACAGATTTAATGATTAAGAAGGGCTGCATGGTTCAGTGGTAACAGTTGAATCACAGATCAATGATAGAAGGGCTGCATGTTCAGTGGTAAACAGTTGATCACAGATTAATGATTAGAAGGGCTGCATGGTTCGTGGTAAACAGTTGATCACAGATTATGATTAGAAGGGCTGCATGTTCAGTGTAACAGTTGATCACAGATAATGATTGGAAGGGCTGCATGGTTCAGTGGTAACAGTTGATCACAGATTAATGATTAGAAGGGCTGCAGATTCAGTGTAAACAGTTGATCACAGATCAAATGATTAGAAGGGCTGCATGGTTCAGTGGTAACCAGTTGATCAGAGATTAATGATTAGAAGGGCTGCATTGATTCAGTGGTAAACAGTTGGCTTTTTATTTCTGTCATTTTACTTTTACATTTTCATCATAATTTCAATTTTTATTTAGAGAATATGATTTGTTGTTTCATATACAGGTTTTACACATTTATTGGTCTTTCAATGTATTTACTTCAACAAGAATGATTGCTAAGTAGACTTAAAAGATAATGTTTCTAATTGATCACACCTTCAAATAGTGGATTTTGTTCAATGACTTCATTGCTTTGACACATTAGTTTTGGGATAAGTGTAATTCATAATCGTGACATCAAGTAATGCAACTTCATTAATTCTCTCCATGGTGCTTGATGTATATAGTATGTTTTGAAGTATTGCTTAGTGACCATCAGTAATGTAACGTCATTAATTTCTCTTCCAGTTATGCTTGAGGTATATAGATGTTTCTGACGAGTACTGCAACTGTGATATTGTTTTGGATGCTAATGTTATGAAGGTATTGATGATTGCTGATCGACTGTTTGCAATTATTATGACGATGTTTGTTGATGATGGTGATTATATCAATGGCAGTTGATTAATATTATTTGTGTTCTGATGATGTTTATTTGATGATTGGTGATTATAACAATTGGCAGTTGATGATGTTTGTATATGTTTTGTTGATGATGGTGATGTATAAATATGGCAGTTGATTATGTTTTATATTGTTGTTGATGATGTTATTATGTTGTTGATAGATGTTTGTTGATGATGGTGTTATAAATATGGCAGTTGTGATGTTTATATTGTTGTTGTGATGGTTTGTTGATGATTTTGATGTATAAATTTGGCAGTTGATGATGTTTATATTGTTGTTTGATGTGTTTGTTGATAATGTATATAAATAGTGGCAGTTGATGTTTTATATTGTGTTATGGATGTTGTTGATGATGGTGATGTATAAATATGGCAGTTGAATGATGTTTGTTGGTGATGGTGATTTATAAATTTGGCAGTTATGATGTTTTACTTTACATTTACATTAAGTCATTTAGCAGACGCTCTGTTATATTGTTGTTGATGATGATCTGTTTGTTGATGATGGTGATTATAAATATGGCAGTTTGATGATGTTTATCATTGTTTTGATGATGTTTTGTTGATGAATGGTGATTATAAAATAGTGGAAGTATGAGTGATGTTTTCTATATTGTTGTTGATGATGTTTGTTGATGATGGTGATTATAAATATGGCATGTTAATTGATGTTTTATTGCTTGTTACTTTGAGACGCTTAATACAACTTCGGTCCCTGGTGATAATAATGCCAGAATTGAACCCAATAGATGGTGGTGTGGCATGGCATAGTGGACATGTAACAAAACCAATCGACTTAAAATCCCTCTCTCCATTGAAGCTTTGTTTGGGAAACAAACATCACAAGGGTGAAAACAATATGGTGGAAGGAAGCTAGTATAGTGTTCTACATCTACAATACTATAACAGGTCAGTTATCTGGTGATAGTATAGTGTTCTGACATCTACAATACTATTAACAGGTTCAGTTATCTGGTGATAGTATATGTTCCTGACATCTACACTACTATAACAGGTCAGTTATCTGGTGATAGTATAGTGTTTCTGACTCTACACTACTATATCAGGTCAGTTATCTGGGTGATAGTATAGTGTTTGACATCTACACTACTATAAAGGTCAGTTATCTGGTGATAGTATAGTGTTCTGACATCTAACTACTATAACAGGTCAGTTATCTGGTGTAGTATAGTGTTCTGACATCTACACTCTATAAACGGTCAGTTTATCTGGTGATAGTATATGTGTTCTGACATCTACACTACTATAACAGGTCAGTTATCTGGTGATAGTATAGTGTTCTGATCTACACTCTATAACAGGTCAGTTATCTGGTGATAGTATAGTGTTCTGACATCTACACTACTATAACAGGTCAGTTATCTGGTGTAGATAGTGTTCTGAATATTCATTACTATATAACGGTCAGTTATCTGGTGAATTGTGTAGTGTTCTGACTCTACACTACTATAAAAGGTCAGTTATCTCGGTGTAGTATAGTGTTTCTGACATCTACCACTTATAACAGGCTCGATTATCTGGTGATAGTATAGTGTTCTGACATCTACACTACTTACAAGGTCAGTTATCTGGTGATAGTTAGTGTTCTGACATCTACACTACTATAACAGGTCAGTTATCTGGTGATAGTATAGTGTTCTGACATCTACACTACTATAACAGGTCGTTATCTGGTGATAGTTATAGTTTCTGCAATCTACCATACTATAACAGGTCAGTTATCTGGTGATAGTATAGTGTTCTGACATCTACACTACTATAACAGGTCAGTTATCTGGTGATAGTGTAGTGTTGACATCTACACTACTATAACAGGTCGTTATCTGGTGATAGTATAGTGTTCTGACATCTACAACTACTATAACAGGTCAGTTATCTGGTGATAGTATATGTCTGACATCTACACTACTATAAACAGGTCAGTTATTGGTGATAGTATAGTGTTCTGACATCTACACTACTATAAAGGTCAGTTATCTGTGATAGTATGTGTGTTCTGACATCTACACTACTATAAAACGGTCAGTTATCTGGTGATAGTATAGTGTTCTGACATCTACACTACTATAACAGGTCAGTTATCTGGTGTAAGTATAGTGTTCTGAACATCTCACTACTATAACAGGTCAGTTATCTGGTATAGTATAGTGTTCTGACATCTACACTACTATAACAGGTCAGTTATTGGTGATAGTATAGTTCTGACATCTACACTACTATAACAGGTCAGTTATCTGGTGATAGCATAGTGTTCTGACATCTACACTACTATACAGGTCAGTTATCTGGTGATAGTATAGTTTCTGACATCTACACTACTATAACAGGTCAGTTATCTGGTGGATAGTATAGTTCTGACATCTACACTACTATAACAGGTCAGTTATCTGGTGATAGTATAGGTCTGAATATCTACTACTATAACGGTCAGTTATCTGGTGATATTAGTGTTCTGACATCTACACTACTATAACAGTCAGGTTATCTGGTGATAGTATAGTGTTCTATGCCTACACTCTATAACAGGTCAGTTATCGGTGATAGTATAGTGTTCTGACATCTACACTACTATAACAGGTCAGTTATCTGGTGATAGTATAGTGCTTGACATCTACACTACTATAACAGGTCAGTTATCTGGTGATAGTATAGTGTTCTGACATCTACACTACTATAACAGGTCAGTTATCTGGTGATAGTATAGTGTTCTGACATCTACACTACTATAACAGGTCAGTTATCTGGTGATAGTATAGTTCTGACATCTACACTACTATACAGGTCAGTTATCTGGTGATAGTATAGTGTTCTGATCCTACACTAATAACAGGTAGTTATCTGGTGATAGTATAGTCTGACATCTACCACTACTATAACAGTCAGTTATCTGGTGATTGTATAGTGTTCTGACATCTCACACTATTAACAGGTCAGTTACTGGTGATAGTGTATAGTGTTGACATCTACACTACTATAACAGGTCAGTTATTGGTGATGTATAGTGTTGTGACATCTACACTACTATAACAGGTCAGTTTCTCTGGTGATAGTAAAGTGTTCTGACATCTACACTACTATAACCGGTCAGTTATCTGGTGATAGTATATGTGTTCTGACATCTACTATAACAGGTCAGTTATCTGGTGATAGTATAGTGTTCTGACATCTACACTACTATAACAGGTCAGTTATGTGTTAGCAGTTGATGTTACTCTTCAATAACACAGACCCCAAAGCAAATCAGGGGGAGAAAAATAGGTTTATTCAAAGAGTATAAATCCTAGATGTTATGCTGGGAGGTAGATGTTCTTTCTCCCCTGTTCTCAGTGATTCTCTCCTCAGTAATTCGCTCCACAGAACAAAGGGACAGGATGTAGTTATATAACACAACCCTAGCCCGCGGTTGACCAATTAGAGTTCCTTGCAATAAAACTGGGCCATTGGCCAAATAACAAGTATCCTATTTCAGGCTCAATGTATAAACAATTTGGACCAATGAGAACTTGCCACGTAGTTATGAGTCCTGTACTGAAATTACTCCCATGTCTCTGACACATTGATCATTAATCCCCTATTACAGAAAAAAACACTATTTCCATTGATTGTTGACTTTTAGTCCTCTCTTGACCTTTAGTCCTCTCGACCTTTAGTTCTCTGCATTGTGTATTTATCTTCAAAATATTCTTACAGCCTTCACAGAAGAGTGGAGTCTGTTATAGCTGCAAAGGGTGGACCAACTCCATATGAATTCCCATGATTTTGGAATGAGATGTTTGACGAGCAGGTGTCTAGATACTTTTGGTGATATACTGTACCTAGCTACGGAGGAGCGGCTAATATGGAGGAACTTTGAACATCCGAGAGTTGGCTCAATGCTGAGGCTAGCTCACCACCCTCAATCAAAGCTAGCTAACAATCTTGTGTGTGCAGCGGCACCAGAACTCAAAACATGTCTTAACTTTTTATTGTTAAGAAATCCAATGTGAAACATGATAATGATAGCCTCCTTAACTAGCCTAGAAAACTAGTAGGCATGCAGACACTGGAAGGAGAAGTTTCTGAGTGACAGAGTGAGTTCTTTGCAAAAAAACAGTTTGCAAAAATATTATTTAGAAGGATTGCAAGGGTCGAATTTAGTTACTGCTGACGTCCACTTCACAGAGTAGGCGTTCCCTAATGCAAATACATGCTAGAACACACCAATAGGATCTCTCTAGCTCGTGCTTGGCGCTGCCCACCTCCTTGCTTGTTCTGCCCACTTTTTGCATAATTTACTGTACTTACAGGGTCTATCTGGAGAGAGCAGTCACCAACCCTGAGTTGACTATCAATGAAGAGTGACCAATCAATGGTTATCCCTATTCTTTTCAAGGAGGAGGCCTCTACTCAAAAAGAGAAGTGAGATTATATCTTCCTTTGATGAATCTAGTAAACAATTAATGTCAGAATATTGCAATATACTTTACAACAATTTTATGGTTGTATGGTAGAGACAAAGAGGGCCTAAACTTGTGACTATAGCTACCATTCAGGTTAGCCTGAAGATAGTAATTTACCACAATTTATTTATTTTTTTACCCCCTTTTCTCCCCAATTTTGTGTTATCCAATTGTTAGTAGTTACTATCTTGTCTCATCGCTACTACTCCCGTACGGGCTCGGGAGAGACGAAGGTCGAAAGCCATGCGTCCTCCGAAACACAACCCAACCAAGCAGTCTCAGTGCTATTATGGGGTCTAAAACCAGACTGAAGCGTTTCATATACATTGTTTGTCTTCAGGAAGACAGTGAGTTGCTGCACAACAGCTTTTTCCCAAAATGTTGAGAGGAATTCGATATAGGCCGATAGTTTTATATATTTTCTGGGTCAAGGTTTGGCTTTTTCAAGAGAGGCTTTATTACTGCCACTTTTAGTGAGTTTGGTACACATCCAGTGGATAAAGAGCCGTTTATTATGTTTAACATAGGAGGGCCAAGCACAGGAAGCAGCTCTTTCAGTAGTTTAGTTGGAATAGGGTCCAGTATGCAGCTTGAAGGTTTAGGGGCCATGATTATTTATCAGTATCAATGTGTCAAGAGGTATAGTATTAAAAAACTTGAGTGTCTCCCTTGATCCTAGGTCCTGGCAGAGTTGTGCAGACTCAGGACAACTGAGTTTTGGAGGAATACGCAGATTTAAAGAGGAGTCCGTAATTTGCTTTCTAATGATCATGATCTTTTCCTCAAAGAAGTTCATGAATTTATCACTGCTGAAGTGAAAGCCATATAAGCATTGGTATTGCTCAATGCGAGCATTGCGATTTCGACATCCGAGGTGTGTTTATGTTTTTGTAATTCGACACAGCCAATTACTTGCACTAAGTTTTCATTATATGATGTGTAAATTCTGTAGCTGAATTTTGTCCATAGTTCATGGGAGCCTGATTTTGTATAAAAGTTCGGGGTGCACAATCTGGCGGGGGGTCTGGGGTCCTCCCCCTGAAAAAAATAAATAAAAAGATTCCTGCAATTTTATATTGTTTCTCAACAGGGAATCCATGTTTACTTGACAGAACCAGGAACGACCCATTAGGCAGGATTAGGCGGCTGCCTATGACAATAGACGGATGAGGGTCGTCATTTTCTGAGCTAAACTGACCAAGACGCACCTCCAACAACACTTAAAACCTTAGATAATTCTGCACAAAACAATGAGCATTTCTCTCAATCAGTGGCATATGGGCTTTGCGGTGAGTGCTAATGCCGCCCTGTGATATGCAGTGCCCACTTTATCAAAGGCAGGGATGCAAAATATAGGTAGGCTTGACCATCTTTTGGATGTCTTTTTTTTTGTCCTGTCCAGATCCGAAAGTCTTTTTTTGGGTGTTTTACAAATGGTAAGCCTACCACATAGATGGGAATTCCTAAAATTCTATTTCAGGCAAAACTGTACGCCAGAGTTTACCCAACTGGTCCCCCAAGTCTTCTGAGGGGAAAAAAATGGGGGGGGGTGAAATTTCATTGTTTGACATTAAAGACTGTAAAAACACCAGGAAATGAGCTCCAAGTGATTTTAAATGTGGAAATTTGTTCCCAAATATTCACACTCTTAATAGAGAAACATGTGATCATATACAAATATAAGCAAGGTTTAAAATGATTAAATGTGTTTGGGCTTCTTGCGGTCAATATGCAATCTACAAATTATTTGTAATTATGTTCTGGCACCACGACCATCCTCTCAAGAAAAAATTGGCACGCGGCCGAATCTAGTTGATGATCCCTGCTGTAGGCTATACCTCCGTAAGCACGGACTGCCTTTTGGACGTCTTTTTTTGGTCCTGTCCAGATGTTTATTTTGGTGCAGTCCAAATCTGAACCAATCATAGATGTCTTCGGACCCCTCCACCTTATTCTAAAATTGATTAAATAGTTATTTCCCCTCATCAATCTACAGACAATACCCCATAATGACACAACAAAAACAGGTTTTTAGACATTTTTGCAAATGTATACAACCACCCCCCCCCCTCCCTGAAATATCTTATTGGTGTGGGAGGGCCAGGCCCACTCACTGGGGAGCCAGGCCCAGCCAATCAGAATATGTTTTTCCCCACAAAAGGGCTTTATTACAGACATAAATACTATTCAGTTTCGTCAGCTGTCTGGGTGGCTGGTCTCAGACGATCCCACAGGTGAAGAAGCTGGATGTGGAGGCTTTGGGCTGGCGTGGTTAGACGTAGACGTGGTCTGCGGTTGTGAGGCCGGTAAGACGTACTGCCAAATTCTCTAAAACCGATGTTGGAAGTGGCTTGTGGTAGAGACATTAACATTCAATTCTCTGGCAACAGCTCTGGGCATTCCTGCAGTCAGCATGCCATGCTTGCACTTTCCCTCAAAACTTGAGACATCTGTTGCATTGTGTTGTGTGACAAAACTGCACATTTTAAGAGTGGCCTTTTATTGTGCCCAGCACAAGGTGCACCTATGTAATGATGCTGTTTAATCAGCTTCTTGATATGCCACACCTGTCAGGTGGGTGGATTAGGCTCACTAACAGGGATTTAAACACATTTGTGCACAAAATATGAGCGAAATAAGCATTTTTTTCGTATGGAATATGTCTGGGAAATTTTATTTCAGCTCATGAAACATGGGACCAACACTTTACATGTTGCGTTTATATATTTTTCCTGTACCTCAGTCGTCCAGCCATAGCCCATCAAAGAACAGGAAGTTAACAACCCACAGAAGAAGATGAAAATAATGGTTTTCGGAGATGGCTTTATGTGATAGCTTGCAACTTATAAACAATTATAGTGCCTTCAGAAAGTATTCATACCCCTTAACTGTTAACATTTACATTTTAGTCATTTAGCAGACGCTCTTATCCAGAGCGACTTACATTTTATTACATTTTACATACTGAGACAAGGATATGCCTACCGGCCAAACCCTCCCTAACCCAGACGACGCTATGCCAATTGTGCGTCGCCCCACGGACCTCCCGGTTGCGGCCGGCTGCGACAGAGCCTGGGCGTGAACCCAGAGACTCTGGTGGCGCAGGTAGCACTGCGATGCAGTGCCCTAGACCACTGCGCCACCCGGGAGGCCGTTAAGATGTTAAGATGTTTTCCGGTCTGGACCATCCTTGGTTTGGCCCAAACATACACGTCTATAAATGACGTATTTTCTACTTTCATTCAGAACCTAAATAGAACCTAACTTCAACATCTGGAAAAATACATATTGTAGATGTCTTTTCAACGTAATATTGCTTACTGGGACTATTGTAGTAGAGGCAGCAGAATGGCCAGGACAGGCCCTGGACAGAACACCACTATTTTTTCTAGGTTTTTGCCACAATAAACTTAATTGAAATAGTAGACGAGATTTAGTTTTTGCCACTATAAATTGAATTGAAAGTGTAGACTAGAGTAGTTGTTCTGATTAAATTCCTAATCTACTGCCTTCCCTCAAAGTCCCACCCACAGTGATTGATTGACAGGTCTGAAACCCTACCAACTCTGTGACTCACAAACATCTGGCCTCCTCCCCTGACAATCCCACACACAGTGATTGATTGACAGGCCAAACTGTTAAAGGGATATCTCACCCAAATTACTAAATTACACATTTGTTTCGTTACCCTAAGTGTCCACAGCAGCAGAGCCAATAAAACACATTATTTGAAGAACAAACATCATTGTGGCAATTCATACAGTATATTGCAGTAAACTGTAACTATGACTTTAATCTCAAGAGAAGACAGGTTAAATGTTAAAAACGGTTAAATAGGCCTGTGTTGAAGCACTTGCTGTCGATATACTTTGTAATAATTTACTCAAGTGTTTCCTTTATTTTGGCAGTTACCTGTGGACTGGATGGAGAGGTATCGCTCCAGTTGCACTAAAATGGAATATAACATTGAGTAGAAAGTTCAAAATTACAAATTTTCACATTTAGAACATGTAAATCTAAATCACTATACTGAGAGCTTTTCTTTTTCTAAAAGGATGTATTTGGGTGCTTTTGGAGCCTTTGTTTATGTTTTTTTCAGAGCACCATACTGCACAACAAGGATGAGGAAATGAATCGCTGGTTCGGGGTACGTTTCTAAAAAACATGTGAAATCACAACAAAAGTGTCTTGACCCTTCTATAACATGCCTTTTAGATCTGAATCAGAGATGTGGATATAAGAAAGCAAAATCCTCCTTTAACGCACCAGCAAACATGGTGACTGAGCCAATAAAATGCATAATTGGAAGAACAAACATCATTGTGGCAATTCATACAGTATATTGCAGTAAACTGTAACTATGACTTTAATCTCAAGAGAAGACAGGTTTAATGTTAAAAACGGTTATCTTACTTATATAATAGTCCTGATCAAAGGTAGATGATATCCAAAACAACTACCAAGACACTGATACATTTTCATATATTTTCAGTAATTTGAATAAGTAAAGTATTGTCTTTCTACTCAATACTACAATTCATTTTAATCAATGGGGGAGGTAAAATCGTAAAAGTATTCAATAATTTAGCTCTGTATTTTGGATGGAATCAAGGTATTAGGATGTACCAGAGGCCTGCAAAATAGAGGTTGTTCTGTGGAAATGTTTTTGTTCTGAACTTATATTGTCATTGGTCCCAACCTAGTCTATTTCCTGACTGATTCAGATTTGGGTAAACACCCTTTTTACAGCTGTGTCTACAGTGTAATTGCGTTCATTTGTTCCAGGTTGCTCAAAGTACAGCAGGAAATGGTAAGCCAACATTTTTTATGAAAGTGTCAGGTTTTAAAATATGTTTGATGACTGAAAGGCAATGCTTATTCAACTAGACAACTTCAAGACTGATAATTCATCCTAAGAAGAACATCTAATCAAAGGTAGAAATCAAATAGGCCTAGCTCATCTTGCATAATGATGGATTGTGCACACGGAAGTATACAAATAAGCCTACATGAGTCTACTGAGTTTATAGCGTTTCCCTGGCTTTCTCAGAGCGGAAGTGCATATATATTTTTTATAAAATCGTTTTAAACCTGTGGTATCCTATTTTACCTTTACAATGTCCAATTATGTACATATGCTGTATACAGCATTTTAACATATTAAAACTAAATATAAATAATATTTGTCCAGCCTTTGCTGCTATGCTTACAGATGTGCACAATATGCGACACTAATCAAAAAGCATTGAATAAAGTGAAATAACAAAAACAACTAGGTTGTTGTAACATTTAAACTTAAAACATGTTTTTCATTTTATTTGCACTGCATGGATCACCAGTGCGACTGAATGCAGAATTACTGTATGGGACACTCAAAATGTCTCGTAGTCAGCCTAGGCTACAGATCAAAATGTTGCTGTAATAGGCCTACATGTTTTTCTTTTACATGGTGTTTTATTGCAGGTTTAGTTTTTTGGTTATTCATTATCAAATTTAAAAAACTGAAGCCAGACTGCAACATTCACCTATGTGAGCGCATCTGGCTGTAATTTCATAAACTAGATGACTCAACTGTTGACTCATTTATACTCGCTTGTGTGTCCTATTGTCTTTTAGTAGTAATTTATACCCCCATGTGAATCCTTTGGCTTATAACTTTTTGACAACCAAGTTAAAATGTTCTGTAGGCTACAGCAATGACTCGTTGGAACCGAAACTTGGCATGGACATTTAACCTACAACACATTTGAACTTTCGGGAATGGTAGACAATTTGGTCAGTGCCATTAGTGATGATAATGATACAGCGCACTGGCTGGCTCTGTGCATGTGGCAATGCACTGCTTTTCAGTGTGAAGCAAGTTGGCAGTGCTTGCTGTGACTTGTTGTTCAACGCATCGTGGATGGTATGGAAGCTGGGAAAGACTAATTGAAAACCCAAATCATTGCGCAGGATGGATATAAATGTGTCACGGCCCAGATTCTGAAATTAACAACTAAACTGCAGAGAACACGGTCTGTCACGGTTTGTGCATATCTCCCCTCATGCAGTTTCTTACGTGTGTAACACATCATAACTAACCACAAACCATTTCCTGTTGTGCTGCTGCATGTGAGAGAAGCACAGGCTCCTTTCTTAAAGGTCCCGAACAGTAATTCGGATTCCCAGGTAAAATAGCCATTTGAGTGACTAAAATATTACCCATGACATTTGTTTTGGATAAAAATGCTAACAACCAGGAAGTTTGAAACGACAGACTGAGTGGACGGGGATATTATATTCACTCTTTGAAACTCCTATTACATTTACATTTTACTCCTATGTCAACCAACTTGAAAGCAGTTAGCAGTGTTGCAGTAAAATCATTAGGCAAATTTGGTGATATACAAACTTACTCAAACAACATTGAAATTGCATCAATGATGTCCATATTTTTATACATCTCCCTGTATGGCATGTGGTTCACAGCAGCACTGGATGTGTTGACTTGACAACTGCGTAGGTGTTTTGAACAACCCTTCCCCCCCTTTTTGTTCCATGCTGGCTGAAGACCCAGCTAGCCAGTAACTAGCTAACACCAGACACAGATGAAGGGGGAAATATATAACTTTGCCATAGATTAATATGGTCAACTTTTAATTATATTTGCTGACACCCTACAGTCAAAATTTGGCACCAGTAGAGTAGCTATCTAGTTATAAACAACACCCTTTTGCAAACACGCCCTCTCTGATGTTGGGTGGTACTTATTTAAATGAGGTAAGATAATATCATGTTACCATTGGTGTATTAAAACCCTATTAAGACCCTATCCCCTTAATAATACTGCCTCCAGAATCAAAGTGTTTGACATGGGGAAGGGGACCAGTAACTTTATTGTCAAACTTTATCAATGTAGAAGCAACAGACATTTTACATACCTTGGTCATCATACTTTGATCTGGTTTCATTCAAATATCATCCAATTTCATGAAAAACATGATTTTGACTGTTCATGAACTTTCAACACTGACTTATCCATACTAAATTAATCAGGCTACATTTTTAAATGTATTTACTGTCTTAGGAGCAAAGGTACATTCACTTGGGTATTGCAACTAACATAATATTTCCTAAACCTCACTGCTGAATGTGATTTTTATGCTAAAGGGCAAGTGCAGTGAAATTTTATTGTAAATATTTTGGGGATGATATTCCCACACTATGTTTAATAAGACTGTGAAATTGTGAAAATTATGATAATGCCCTTTTATTGTAAGAGCTTGTTTTTAAACACATGGAATTTCAGCCTGTTCAGGTTGAGATGGAGTTTTTGGCACACAGCATGACAATCTGATCTGATCTGATTATTCTGACTCTAGAGCAGGTAGGCTCTAGAGCAGGCCTGGGCAAAAGCCGGCCCGGGGGCCGCATGTGGCCCGCGACCTGGTTCAATACGGCCCGCGGAATCATGCTCAGATCACATAAACAATCCGTGATAGTAAAGTCTTGAAAAACGTATTTGTTATTCAAATTAAAAGCCCAATGAATACTCGCCTTTGTGTAATGATTTAACTCCCACCTCTTGTGGGACATTTATTTTGAAGGCACGTATAAATAACAACTGCACAAGGACAGTGACTGACAGGCTGACACACGTCTCAGTTACAAATAGTAGCTAGCTCGAAATTGCGCAAAAATGAGTTTTGAAAGATTTCAAAGAAAAGGAAAGTAGACAATAGGGTGTTCCAGCAAGA
Organism: Salvelinus sp. IW2-2015; assembly: GCF_002910315.2. NCBI lineage: Eukaryota > Metazoa > Chordata > Actinopteri > Salmoniformes > Salmonidae > Salvelinus > Salvelinus sp. IW2-2015. Next base: position 90,918 of record NC_036873.1, read on the forward strand.
ATAGACATCAAAAATATTTCTTTATTGAGTTATCAGGGAAAGCTGTGTGCTTAGTGTGCAAAGAGAGCATCGCTGTCTTGAAAGACTACAACTTGTCCTGACACAACCAGACAAAGCATGCAGAGAAATATAGGGATATGTCTTTGAGCAGAGGGCAAGTGCATAGAAAGAGTTGCTTTCTCAGTTGCAAAAGCAGCAAGGACTTTTCACAAAACTGCATTCAGTAAACAACGGAATTGAGAGCGCTAGCTACAGTTGAAGTCGGAAGTTTACATACACCTTAGCCAAATACATTTAAACTCCGTTTTTCACAATTCCTGACATTTAATCCCAGTAAAGATTCCCTGTCTTAGGTCAGTTAGGAACACACCCTTATTTTAAGAATGTGAAATGTCAGAATAATAGTGGAGAGAATGATTTATTTCAGCTTTTATTTCTTTCATCACATTCCCAGTGGGTCAGAGGCTTACATACACTCAATTAGTAATTGGTAGCATTGCCTTTAAATTGTTTTACTTGGGTCAAACGTTTCGGGTAGCCTTCCACAAGCTTCCCACAATAAAGTTGGGTGAATTTTGGCCCATTCCTCCTGACAGAGCTGGTGTAACTGAGTCAGGTTTGTAGGCCTCCTTGCTCGCACACACTTTTTCAGTTCTGCCCACACATTTTCTACAACTTTGGAAGTATGCTTGGGGTCATTGTCCATTTGGACGACCCATTTGCATCATGTTGCTACAATATACCCACATAATTTTCGTACCTCATGATGCCATCTATTTTGTGAAGTGCACAAGTCCCTCCTGCAGCAAAGCATCCCCACAACATGATGCTGCCACCCCGTGCTTCATGGTTGGGATGGTGTTCTTCGGCTTGCAAACCTCCCCCTTTTTCCTCCAAACATAACAATGGTCATTATGGCCGAACAGATCTATTTTTGTTTCATCAGACCAGAGGACATTTCTCCAAAAAGTACGATCTTTGCCCCCATGTTGCAAACCGTAGTCTGGCTTTTTTATGGCGGTTTAGGAGCAGTGGCTTCTTCCTTGTTGAGCGGCCTTTCAGGTTATGTCGATATAGGACTCGTTTTACTGTGGATATAGATACGTTTGTATCTATTTCCTCCAGCATCTTCACAAGGTCCTTTGCTGCTGTTCTGGGACACACAGCTCAGACACAAGAGGTATGTGGCAGGGTCTACAGTCAATCACGGATTACAAAAAGAAAACCAGCCCCGTCGCGGACCAGGATGTCTTGCTCCCAGACAGACTAAATAACTTTTTTGCTCGCTTTGAGGACAATACAGTGCCACTGACACGGCCC